>NW_024044681.1:3408580-3418216 GCF_014851395.1 Micropterus salmoides
GAATGGATGAATGAATATGAATAAATTACTGAATATATAAAAAGTGAGTGAATGAATGAATGAATAAATGATTAACAAACAGTGATGACAGTTACAGTGATAACTAAATTGTGATAGTAAATTAATGTGCATGTAAATGAATAAATGAATGAGTTAATTAAAGAGTTAATTAATAATTACATGGAAAGTGAATGAACGAATACTGAATAAATAAATAACCGGATGAATGAATGAATGAATATGTAGCTCCAGTGTGTTTTTGCATTAACTTGAAACTCGTCGCCTGTGCTGTGTTTGTGCATCTCTGGGGTTTGAGTTCCCTCATCTCACCTAATTTGCAATAATCACTGATGTTCAACATCCCTTCACGGCCGGAGATCAATAGCTTATCAGCCCTCTCCGGGGATGGGGGGGTGGGGGCGGCTTTGATTCTGCTCACAGCTCTGAAGTTTGGTACCACACAAACAAACTGGCCCCGCTGAGCTCTGAGGGCCCGGACCGACGCGCTCTGAGCCCCTCCGCCTGCTCCGGGCTTCAGTGGACCCTGCTGAGAGGTGGGGCCCCCATACGGAGCTGAGGGGCCCTCCAACTTATGAACACACTGTAATTGACTCTGCGCAGCAGGAAGGAGCTGCCTCCATTAAAGCAGCAGCCTCTGAAGCCTCTGAAGGTGACGAGAAAACCTGCTCAGGAAACATCAGCAAACAAGTTTATTTACCTTTCAAACTCCGCGGCCATTCAGAGTGCTGACAGATGCAAATACAGAGACACATCACGGAGAAAACAAGTAATTAATATAAAGTAAAATCAGTAATTAACAGACAAAAGATATTAAAAACAAGATTTAAACAACAGTCTGTCAAAGTGCTTTACACATGAGACGAAAATTAAAATGAAAAGACATTAGATTATTAAAAACAAGATAAAACACTACTGAAATGTGTGAAACTGAGCTAAAGGCAAATAAAAACATTTTCAGCCGAGATTTAAAAGAGTCTTTTCTAAAACTCTCAGTTAGAGAACTATTACAGTTCTTTTCTGTCTCTGTGGTCCTGTTCACACAACTGCTTGGTAATATTTCAGCACTCTTAGTACAAAAAACACAACAGATCATCCAAAAGGATCTTTTTTCACAACAAAAAAATGTCGGTACAGAAGGACGTGTTTCACACTGAAATACATTATGTTCATGCAAAGTAGATGCAGAATGTGCCAAGATTTTCTTCTCTATTATTAAAATACCTTTTACTATAACTAAGCTCATTGTTCCTAATTGACCATCGCTGAAACATGTGCTTAATGTACACGCATGTATTGTTGTTTCATTTGCCTGATATGTTCAGATTCAAAACTTCCGAATCACCCTGAGGAGTGAGATTTTCACTCTATGTGACCTCAGTGGGATTCAAACCTACAGCCTCAGTGAACAGCTTGGTGCTCTCAGTAACAAACAGAGCCTCAGAGGTGCGATCTGTCTTTTCACACTACACGGTAGCGTCCTACTTCCAGCACTTCTAAGGTGATTTGAAACTCGTATCTCGCATTGTTTGTTATTGGATTCACTGATCATTAAAATGAGTCAACTGAAAAGATATCCTTATGTTGTGTTTGGTGATTAAACCATATGTTCATATCTCACCAGAAACGTGTAGTTTGACTCGGTGGTTGTGTGGTTTGAATGAAAGACTGGCTGTGTTACCGGCGTGGTGCGTTCAGAGTGTTGGACTTGTGATGATAGGACCAAAAAGCGATAAAAAAAACTGTAACATTTACAGATTCAGACTCATTTTGCTCGTAACTGTCTGACGTCTTCAAACAGTCATATTTCAGTTCAGTGCAGTGATGTTCAGCTTATTGTGGTGAAAGCAGAGAAAAGCAGCAAATATTCACAGTGAAATTACACACAAATGAACGCCATCAGAGCAGGCGAGTCCCTCTCTGACTTCAAGAAGCTCCTGAAAACTTTAGATGTCACTGAAGTTAACTCTAACTTCTTTCCCATTGATGTGATATGTGCCATTAGCTCTTAATGCTGTTTATTGCTGCTCTTACTAGTATGTGTTGTCAGCTGTAGATCTCGTGCTTGTATGTTGTTCCTCAAATGTCAAATGAGTAAATGTAAACTGATCTTTTTAAGTTTATGTAAAGATGTATTTGGAGTTTCATCAGGAGGCAATGACTTTTATATTGTCCTTTATATCTTGTAAAAAAAAATTCTTCAAATTAAGATTTGTTGCCAAATACATTCTCCTTAAAATCCACTGACGGAGTATCTGGGCCACATTTTTTATTTATTTAGCATTTTGAGAATAAGGTTTAAATAGCACTTTATTCTCATCCTGTTGATTTTATTTCCTAAATTTGTGTTAGTAGTTCCAGAAATCCTCAAGTCCAAAAACCAAAGGCGTATATTTCCCTGAAATGCTGGACCTTCAACTTTGTGGATGATCTTTTAAATATTGTTTCACACCACTTAGGGAGAAACCATAAATGAGTCTCTCAGGATTTCACACGTCTGTAGGTCGTATTTATTTCTCTTTTTATACTTTCATTTGTGCAACATGGACTCTGATCACTGAACTTCCAGCGTGTGGAAAACATTCTGTGGAAGTAAACAGTGACATATCAGGAAATAAAAAGCTGTGTTTGATGGGAGCCTTTTAAAAGCAGCTCCTGTCAGTCAGTGAGATGTGTTTAAAGGACCCCTGCCTCTCTCAGGCTCACATGTTGGCTGGCCTGTTCCTTCTACATTATACAGGTTCTCTCTTTTTTCTGCTGCCAAGTCTTTCCATTTTCTCCTCGCCAGCTGGTCAAGGGTCTCCTGCTGCCGCTAGGGCCCACAGCTCACTTCCTACTTTCTCCAGCACCTGTTCCTATTTGGCAAGGCCGACCGGGATCCTGAAAGCTTGGAGACGAGCCATCTGCTGCCCGGCTCTGCACCATTTTACCCCCCGATCCCTCGAGCCTCTGCATGCATCCTGATTTTTCTTTTTTTCCCCCTCAGCCCTGCAACACACAGCACTGCTGAAAGGTGGAATAAAAGCTGAAATGGATTGGCTGTCAAATCCCCAAACCGCCATTTAGCTGAAGGGAAAAGCTGTGCAGGTTAAATCAAAGCAGGACACGTGTGCAGAGCTCGTTTACATCTCGCAGGTGGAGTGACTGATAATATCTCCCGTCCTGAAAGTTATTCTGACCTTGATGTGGCAACAACAGCTTATTTTTAAAAGAAACAGTTTTCTTCATCTGAGGTTAAGAGATAAGTTTGTATTCAAGTTGCACTTTAATGTTTGTTTGACTCTATATGATGAAATCTTGTATCTTTAGGGTTTAACACGACGCCAGAAATGAAACGTATCCCCCAAACAAATCAACGACGACACATTGGAACGCGTCAAAATAAACTTTCAGGATTTTAGATGAAAAATTACAGTTTAAATTAACTCATTCACATTTTAAACTTAATGTAAGAAAACAACTCGTTCTCACTCCCAAGTCTTCACATATTGACGTCCGGTCAAGACCTGTTGGCGTCAGTTTGTAACGCACTGGGTGAAGCCCTGTAGCGTCATTTATTAGTGCTAAAGGGAGGCATAGGATATTTAACAGAACAGTCTGAGGAAGGGTTGGGGTGGACGGAGACCAGGAGACCGGTGTTCATCAGCAAGAAGTCAACGTAGAGCTTTTTTTAGGTTACGTAAGTTGCACAAATAACGTTACTAAACTGACGTAAGTTAATTGACGTAAGTAACGTTGTTCCCCGGGTGTCTCGGCCTTCCTGTGTGGAGTTTGCATGTTCTCCCCGTGTCCGCGTGATCCGGTTTCCCCCACCATCAAAAACACGTTAGGTTTCTTCAGTCCGAGCCGTTGACCAGTGACACTGATGTAGATCTGGAGTCGGTCCCCGGGCCCACTGCTCCCTTCAGGGATGGATTAAATGCGGAGGATGAATTTCGCTACATGTATGTGTATTTCACAATTAAAGTACAATAAAGTACTTTTATAATTTAAGTTACTAATTACTTTTAACTCAAACCCTGATCTTTTCCTAAACCTAACCAAGTAGTTTTGGTGCCGAAAACTAACAAAATTGCAACGTTTCACAACGTTAACACGCACTTTAATTTTGAAAGTCTAACCAGATGTTGCAAATTTATTCTTGTTAACTTGACTGCAGAGCCCTAAACATTGAAAAACGATGCTAAAGTGCGTTAAAAAGCAAAGCGAAGGGGCCCGGACCAAGCGTCCATATGTAATGAGTTAGGAGTGAGAACATGTTGAACGACAAATTTAGAGATATATTTCAAATGTTAGGAAATACACACCTATCTCGATTTTTCAGTTGTTAGCATCATATGTAAATTATTATTGTTGGCTGAATAAATAGTGTGACTATGCATGTTTAGGGGTTGTGAAGGGGCAGTGGATAAGACACATGGCTTTAGTGTGACAAACCCGGGTTCAATCTCCCACTGTGACACATCCACCATTGTGTCCCTGAGACACTTAACCCCTCGTTGCTCCAGAGGCGTGCGACCTCTGACATGTGTAGCAATTGTAAGTCGCTTTGGATAAAAGTGTCAGCTAAAGATAAAGGTAACATGTTTTTTGTTTGTTTCCTGGTGTAGATGTGATGTTTTATGACCACTACAGATGCAAGTAAAGTCCTGCATTCAGATTTTTTATGTAAGTAAAAGTGTTACAAAGGTGATTAAAATATACTTACTTACCCAGCATCTATTAGTCTATTTTGATATTCAGTAAATAAAATGTTATTTACTGTTTGCACATTATACATTATATGGACATATTGTGTACATATTTGATTTATTTGATCCTGACGATCACTGAGTTTACGTTTAGTGTTCAGATTCGAACTTATCGTATTTTGTTTCTTTTTTTGAAGAGGTCATGTTGTGTGTGTAGGTTTTAGTGGCATCTAGTGTGCGAAGTGCAACCAACAGCTCAGTGACCCCTCACCCCTCCCTTTGCGAGTGCCATCTTGATTTTTTGCAACTAGACAACCAGACGTGACCATGTTTGGACGAGAGGGTGGAGCTAGCGAGCTTGGTTAGATAAGTGCATTTGTAATTCATATTAACTGTGATATTAGCTGGGATGCTAATTTTTGCTAGTGACAAACAGGCTTAAAACAAAATGTACTTACCAGAAAAATGAACGGCCGAGTCCTGATGAGCTTTTTCAGTCATTTTCCTCTAAATGGGACCATAATTTACTAAATGAACATCATGCTGTGTTGAAGAAGACTTGAAACTAGCGACTGAGACCAGAAACTCATCAGGAAAGTGTTTACTGAGGGAATAAATCAGCTGACAAGTAGAAACAGTTTCTTTCTGCAGCCGCTGGAGTCGCCCCCTGCTGGCCGCTAGAGAGGACGCAGGTTTAAGTCGCCCCCTGCTGGCTGCTGGAGAGGACGCAGGTTTAAGTCGCCCCCTGCTGGCTTTTAGAGAGGACGCAGGTTTAAGTCGCCCCCTGCTGGCTGCTGGAGAGGACGCAGGTTTAAGTCGCCCCCTGCTGGCTGCTGGAGAGGACGCAGGTTTAAGTCGCCCCCTGCTGGCTGCTAGAGAGGACGCAGGTTTAAGTCGCCCCCTGCTGGCTGCTGGAGAGGACGCAGGTTTAAGTCGCCCCCTGCTGGCTTTTAGAGAGGACGCAGGTTTAAGGCGCCCCCTGCTGGCTGCTGGAGAGGACGCAGGTTTAAGTCGCCCCCTGCTGGCTGCTGGAGAGGACGCAGGTTTAAGGCGCCCCCTGCTGGCTGCTGGAGAGGACGCAGGTTTAAGTCGCCCCCTGCTGGCTGCTAGAGAGGACGCAGGTTTAAGGCGCCCCCTGCTGGCTGCTAGAGAGGACGCAGGTTTAAGGCGCCCCCTGCTGGCTGCTGGAGAGGACGCAGGTTTAAGGCGCCCCCTGCTGGCTGCTGGAGAGGACGCAGGTTTAAGGCGCCCCCTGCTGGCTGCTAGAGAGGACGCAGGTTTAAGGCGCCCCCTGCTGGCTGCTGGAGAGGACGCAGGTGTAAGTCGCCCCCTGCTGGCTGCTAGAGAGGACGCAGGTTTAAGGCGCCCCCTGCTGGCTGCTGGAGAGGACGCAGGTTTAAGGCGCCCCCTGCTGGCTGCTGGAGAGGACGCAGGTTTAAGGCGCCCCTGCTGGCTGCTGGAGAGGACGCAGGTGTAAGTCGCCCCCTGCTGGCTGCTAGAGAGGACGCAGGTTTAAGGCGCCCCCTGCTGGCTGCTAGAGAGGACGCAGGTTTAAGGCGCCCCCTGCTGGCTGCTGGAGAGGACGCAGGTTTAAGTCGCCCCCTGCTGGCTGCTGGAGAGGACGCAGGTTTAAGTCGCCCCCTGCTGGCTGCTGGAGAGGACGCAGGTGTAAGTCGCCCCCTGCTGGCTGCTAGAGAGGACGCAGGTTTAAGTCGCCCCCTGCTGGCTGCTGGAGAGGACGCAGGTTTAAGTCGCCCCCTGCTGGCTGCTGGAGAGGACGCAGGTGTAAGGCGCCCCCTGCTGGCTGCTGGAGAGGACGCAGGTTTAAGGCGCCCCCTGCTGGCTGCTGGAGAGGACGCAGGTGTAAGTCGCCCCCTGCTGGCTGCTAGAGAGGACGCAGGTTTAAGGCGCCCCCTGCTGGCTGCTGGAGAGGACGCAGGTTTAAGGCGCCCCCTGCTGGCTGCTGGAGAGGACGCAGGTTTAAGGCTTCACTTTTCAGATTGGTAGTGATGAAACACGCTCTGTAGAGCAGTTTGTCCAATTGGAGAAAATGCAGAAACATGATGACGTCAACGTAAGAGGACCTGCGGTGTATGTAGATAGACATGTCTGATTCTAAGGTAATAAAAACAATATGGTTCATTATTTAAGGTCTTTCTAAACCACAGAAAACATAGTTATGGATATTATATTGCATTTCTGTCAGCAGATCCTCCTCTACTGGACCTTTAACGGTGTTTCTGAACACTTTAACACTTGATGGACTACAACTCCCACTGTGAACGCTGTGTCAGGTGCGCATGCGCAGGAAGGTGGGGCGCGGGAACCCATGCGGATGCGCCGCTGTGTGAAATGGTGGCGTGAGAATCTCCGCACAGCGGTTCGTACCTGAAGCAGGTCAGCTAACGTTTCTGAAACGGTCTGCGTTACGTGAAGCGGTTTGAGAGTCATTCAGAGGGTAGAGGTCGGAATTTACATTCCAGCAAAGGTACGTGAACTTTAAAACTGATAAACATCGGCCTGTGTGAGGAGCTAATGTTAGCCTTCAAGCTGTGTTTAACATGGCGTTAGCTGCTAGCTGCTAATATGCGGGCCCGCCGGTTAACGTTAACGCCGTCAGCTCACCGGCTAACCGCCTCCGGGTGCACGTTAGATACCTGAATGAACACATTAGCAGGGTTTTCACTGCCTGTACTTTTAAGAGTCAGCTATTTAGCCGGTTAACTGTTAATCTGGCTGAAGCTTCAGTTCCCTGAGTTGAGAAACTAGTTGACGCTTGTTAGCCTGGAAGGACGAGCTAACTATGCTAACTTAGGTATCTGTTAACCCAACTTAAACTCTACATGATGCAGTTTCTGTGTCTCTGGGGTTCACTGGGAAACACATCAAGAAGCCAAATCTTTAAATCTCACATCACCACGTTAATTAAATGAAAGATGGGTTTTATCCTTCCAGAATATTCTTACAACACTTGCTGCTGTGATGTTGGCTGAATGTTTGTTGTACGGTTACTATTATTATTTTTGATTCCCTCAGATGTGTCACTGTCGCCCTCAGGACACATAATCTCCCAACAAAATTGCAAATACACAAACAGAAAGATACATGGGAAGAAAAACATTTCCTCACAAAAAAAAAGTCAAAGAATTAAGTGGAAACTACTTCCCCAAATTACTGAAACCTATCCGGAATCTGAGACCAAAAACTGTTCAGGAGAACCTCCATACCTCCTAGGTGAAAATGTGAAATAATTGCAACTAATAAATAAACACTTGTAAATATATATATATATAAAAAGCATGGTACTGGACTGTAGCAACATGTTGTTATTGTTATGATGTTATACTGTGTCTTGTCTTTGCTTTGCAATATGAAAATTATTCTTTCGTGCCAAGAAAGCGATTTTGAAATTGAAAGTTGAATTGATAATACTCCTACTCATGTACAAACTATTAGTGACTGGGGAGCATCTTTGGGCGTTAATACTTAGTCCAAGTCTTTAACTTGGTCTCACAGACTTTATTCTACTTATTCTTAATAATTATGGCTTTTTATCATGTGATGTATTTCCTGTTTGCCTAAATATCTTCTCTGGTAGTTCCTTTTTTAAGGAAGTAGTGTTAAAGGTCATTAGAGTCTCTCAGAGCTCGAGGTGACGTATTTAAATGTCTTGTTTTTACGACAAAGCAATTAAAAAGGTATAAACCAGCATACATTCACATCTGACAAGCTGGAACCAAGAATTTGGGACATGTTTTGTAGAGCCCGACCGATACGGGGTTTAAAATACAGATTTTGATATATGAGGATTTTAAAATCCGATACTCTTCTTCTCAGAACGCACAACCTGAACAAAGATTATCTCTAATATTTGTTATGTTGTGAGACTTTACCAAGATACATGACAGAATGACTGAAGTACAACTAAATATATTCATGTGTTAACAACAGGAGGCAGAGAACGACTGCTAATGAATATTAAGGATATAGTGTATGTAGCCTGCCAAACAGGAAATAAAAAATACTAATATTCTACTAGTACTAACTATAATAATGTCAGATTACATTATAATGATAAACGGGGCTCTCCTTCATATACAAAACATATTATATTAATTAGGCTATAAATAAGTAATATTCTTGTCGTGCAGTAGTTGTTACCTTACACATAATCTGCCACAACGACTTTATTGATCATCTTAATTCTATTCAAATGAAGCTAGAGGAACCATTTTTCAACCTATCTATGAAGCTAGTTTCTGAACCGATTATCAAAAGTATTGCCAGTTATTGTTTTGTCGATTAACTAATTTTTTAAAATCAGTTTAGTCAGTCTAAAGTTTATAAATCAGCTGCAGCCCCTAAACTCCAGATGCCTGTTTCACCAGCTCCCTCTCTGCTAATGAAGGAGAAATGGTACAAATGTTGAAGTCACAGTATTTGTACAGTATTATGAGCAGCAGGATCAGAAGTGAAGATACTCGTCATGCTAGTAGAAAACCTCTTATTAGTGTCCTGTTATTATTGATGCGTAAACATGTTGGTGCAGTAATAGGTTTAATGTTTCACTCTGAAATGTAGTAAAGTTAAAGTGTATAGTAGCATAAAACAGAAGTACTTAGTTCATCCCGACATGTTGAATTATTTTACATATTGTGGTGCGATGTGAACATTACCCGGTCCTCGCTGCTGCTGAACTAACTGTGCGTCTGCTCGTTCTGTCTTACAGAGCCGGTGGGATGGCGAAGAGGATCGCTGATAAAGAGCTAACGGACAGGAACTGGGATCAGGAGGAGGAGGGAGAGGAGGTGAGTTTCATCGTCTCCAAATCTCCCACCGGTTTACAGCTTTTTATAAAAGAGTGTTTTTTGATGATTCAGAATGAGAGTTCAGACGTGTAGGAACTTTAAATCTAACCCAGACATCG
>NW_024044681.1:3418716-3456161 GCF_014851395.1 Micropterus salmoides
AGACGGTATTGATCTCCTCGGCTCAGATCCTGCTTTAGACATTATCTGCTTTGTCCTTGTTGACCTTGAAGTGGTGAACATTCACTTTCATTAAAACATGAGCAAAAACCTCATAAGAATTGTAAGAAGTCAGTTGAAGCAGAGTACAGATCAGACTGAGAGCTGTTTCTGCTATTTTGTCCACCCCATTTATCAGTGAGAACAGGCTGGATAACAGAAACACCTGTGAACCGATGACAAACTGAACATGAGAACATACAGGGAGGAGAACTGTTAGATTAGTTTTTGCTGGTGTTCCTAATAACTGGACACTGATGTTTATTACAGGAAACATAAAAGGAAGGCGTCCCCAAAAACTGAAGTGTGCCTCGTTGTAATAAAACGGGAAGCTGCTGGTGGTTTTTATCCAAAGGGTTTCTTCTCGGGTCCTGTTTTCTACATCAGTGCGAAGCTTTTGTTCTCGACGAGACGATTCAAATGTAGAAACTGTGTAGGAGACGAACGCACAGCCACTTTCAATTTTCCCTTCAGTCGCAGCTTTCAGCTGTTTCAGAATCCAACTGTCTTTACAGCAGAAGAACTAAATGTAAAAACTCTCTGCTGGGACAAGTTATGAGAATGAATATATTGATTAAGAAAGTGAGGAGAAGAGAAGACAAATAAAAGGAAACAAAGAGATAATTGATAAAATAAAATGTTTTTATTTAATTAATCTTTATAAACCTTTGATGTTGTTACCTGAATTGTACTTTAAATTAACAACAAAGAAAAGAAATGTGTGAAAACAACAAAGTTTCTGTTACATTTTAAAAAACCTTAAAAACTTTTCTTTAAAACTTACAGATCAACATCCTTTAAACAGATAAAGTACAAATGTAAGTTATTTATATACTGTATAATGCATGTACATTATATACTGTGCAGTATTTACTGAAGTGTGTGTGTGTATAATGTACTGCAGAGTTACTGCAGTCGAGCTTCTGTTTCTCCCTTTCATCTCGTTTTTATTACATTTGGCCCGGACACGTCTGCGTCTGCCTTTTTGTAGTTTGTCCCATGTCCCCCGTCTGTCCCTGGTTCCATGGTTACACGTCATTGTGCCGCCGCCGCCTCCTCGTCCATCAGCAGCCGGCTGCAGCCCGGACACGTCAGACGGACCGGACTGAAGTGACTCTGCTGTTGGAGGATTCAGGCTCAGACGAGGCCGCCGCAGCGAGCTGAAGTGAAACAGGAAGCGTTTCTGTTCCACAAAAACCGCGTCCAGAATCACTTTGTAGTAAACACAGAACTGAATATCTGGCTCATCAAACAGTGTGTGCTTCACTCCAAACGCCCAGGGGAGTCTTTAAAAGCCATAAATACGTTGTTTATTCAGTATTTCTGGAGGCCTTTAGTGAACACCATTTCCCATGAGCCCACAGAAAGGTTAAAGGTCACACAGGACAGATGAGGAGAGGACCGAACGCTGCAGCTAAAGCTAAAAAAGGAGGAAAAATTACTTGAGTAGAGACAAAACTGAAGCTGTGTTTCTCTATTCGGATACTTGTGTTAGTACACTAACATGCAGTACACTGTGTACACTGTGTACTTATTTACGTACAATTCAGCAGCATAGTATCTCAAATCAACACAGATGTGGTGCACTAAGCCCTCTCCTCCTCCTCCTCCTCGTCTTCGTCGTCCTTCTCATGTGTTGGTGTGTGGAGAAAGTTGGATAAGAGTGAAGCCGGGTTCAGAACAATGAACTGCATCAGACAGAACTCTTTGTCCCTTACAGAGATTTTAGGAAACTAAAGTTCAGGAGAACGCTGGGATTTGTTAGGAGACAAAAAGGACTTGCAGAGCAGAGAACACAAAAAGCTTTCTAAAAAATAATAATGAAACAATGATTCCACAGATGAGATTTCTGCAGAGAGGAACGTGTTTGACCTGATCCCTGTCATACCGGCTGGATCATCACTGGAAAAGTCCTGGAAAAGTCCTGGAAAAGTCCTGGAGAATGACGGTCAGGAAAGAGCAGGAGCCTGAATCAACTGCTCAGGATGTTTCTTTTCTTCACTTCCTTCTTCCTTTCTCCTGTTGGTCAGTCACGTTCGCGGCTCGGTCTCTTATTCATTATTTAGTGATTCTCCCGATCATCAGCCACAGTCCCGGCCTCCCCTCTCCGCCTCGTCTCTCTCTAAACACACCAGGTAGAGGTTCGTGTCTGCGGGGAGAATCCTCCACACGCCAGGATTCATTTCGCTCACCAGCCATTTAGAGCGCAGGGATGTTTACACTGGGAAGGAAATCCCCCTTCACACTCAAAACAGTAAAACGCACACAAATACAAAACATTTACATTCTCGTTTTTTCACGTTTTAATAAGCATCGGATTCTGTTTGGTGCCCTCGCTCGTTCAGAGGTTGTTTTCTGCTGCGAGAAGAAGAAAACGCTGCTTCATGTTACAGAAAGGGAACAGAAACAGAAAAGAAGCTGCTGACTCTGCAAAAAAAAGCAGAAAAATAGATGTTTCCTGAGAGGGAGACGTCTTTGAGGTATTTTCTCCGTGGTCACGCCGTCCCGCCCAAGTTGACATTGTTCTCCATTTTGCCTTCAGCACGTTAAACATCTGCCTCATGAGACGACAGCAGAGGTGAGAAAGATCCACATGATACTGCGCTACACTTTGTTTTTACCCTGTGATATCTGTCGAAGCCACTGTCCAAATTAATATTATTTTCTTTATAATTCCTTTGTTGTTTTTTAAATTTCACATTTAGATTTTTTTTAGTCATTGTTTTATAATACATATTTTATTTGTCTTAATATACACACGTTGTTTTTATTTATTTTATTACATTTTTAATATTTTATTCACATTTTTTAACACTTTTTATTTATATATTATTATATATATATATATATATATATATATATATATATATATATATATATATATATATATATATATATATATATATATATATATATATATATGTTTTTTAAGACACACAGACACTTTTACTGTATTTTATTTACTTTATTTAATGAACTGTATGAAAGGAATTGTTCTTTTGTGATTTATTTATAGCTTTGTCAATATTGTTGTTTTACATTCATGCTGATGAAGCTGAATTGAATTGGTGCAGTGACCTGGTCTCACTGGGCCACATGTTCTGGTCATGTCGCTCTCTGGTTGATTATTGGAGCTCAATATCTGACGCCAGATGTGACACGACTGTACGGCCCAACGTCTCAGACGGCTGTAACATCGCAGCGTGCAGGAAAGAGCCGAAGCCGCAGATTGATTCTCCTCACATGGACTTGGGATAAACCGCCACCCTCTGAACGACAGACACCAGAGAAGATGAATTAGGTTTGATAAATCTGAGCGTATCTGTTCAAACGTCACAGTGGCTTCTTCCATCCACATGTTGCTGCGCTGCAGTAATTAAGTGCATTTACTCAAGTACTGTACTTAAAATTTGAGCTACTTTACTTGAGTATTTTCTTTTCACGCCTCTTTCTCCTTCTGCTTCATCTGAGAGGGAGATGTTGTTCTTTTTACTTCACTAAATTTATCTGACAGCTTCAGCTTCTTCCCACAAAACACATGAAGAGTTTATAAATATCATGTTTAGTTATAAATGAACTCCAGCAGTTATAAAGTTCAGCTGACAGAGAGATTAACTGGCTACCATTTGTAATAATGTTGAACTTTGTACTGTTGCGTAGTGAAGGAGTCACTCTGGGCTCTGTAACTCCGGTATGACATAAACCAGCGACGTGTCCAGTCACACAAACAGCTGTGTGCCTTTTTAAAATCCTGCCTGATCAATTGAATTAATTAAAATGAACTGAATCAGGATCTTTGGGAAATGTCAAAGAAAATGAGAGCGAACAGGATGCACCTGAGCTCGATTTCATTTTTTAATTGTGAATAAATTGGCGAAACCACACAAAGGCTCTGCATGTTTCATACAGGAGAAATCGGTAACGATGGATCCTTATCGCGTTAACGGGTTCAGCTGAAGTCCGATCCACCTGCTGCAGCTCAGAGTCTCGGATCTCCTTTTGACGTCAAACTGACGTTACTCCGGTTCCTCCGCTCCCGGATCGACCCGCTCTCATAAACTCGCTGTCAGATATACGTTGTGTGTTGTAACGTCATCAGTAGCTGTTCTGATCCGCCGTGTCGGCTCTGTTTCAGGTGGAGGTGGAGGTCTACAGGAGACTCCAAGAAGCTGCCGGGCCTCGGAGACCCGGACATCGACTGGGAGGAGAGCGTCTACCTGAACCTCATCCTGCAGAAGGTGAAAACTACCGCAACACTGTCCCGCTCACAGTGGTGGCGATGGACACGACTTCAGCTTCAGACGCACAAAAACACTTTCATGTCACACTCATCATGCGAGGCGTGACTGCCCACATCAGATTTCTCTGAGAACAGTACGCTGGCGTACGGAGGTAAACGTGGAGGCCTCAGAGGTTAGCTCCTGCTAGTTTCATCGCCCTCTACCGCTTTCCGGCTTCTGACAAATCTTCACAACTTTGTCCTTTTCATCGTCTTCATTACAGTTTCCTGCGCCGTACGGCCTTACAGCTCTCTCTCTACTGTTTCCGCCCGAACTCGCTCTAGAGTTAAGCAGGGACGTCACGATACCAGAAATTTAGTAGTTGTTAAAGCTACATAATAAATCCAGAGTACTTCAACACACGCTGCTTTACTAAATGATCAGCTCAGTGACTGTAAAACAGCAGCAGAGGTCACACACACGTCTGCTCAGCCTTTAAATGTCCTGACGTGGTGACACCATCAGTCCAGAAATGACAGATGACACAGACGGTACAGTGAGGGATGGCAGCCAACTCCGAGCTTGGCTGTAAACGTGTACCTGTAAACGCCAGCGGTCTCTGACTAAAGTCCCCGTAAGTTTCTCCACACACGACTCTTACTGTTTGTCTTTTCGATGAGTCGCCGCGGAGCTGCAGCTGCACTTGTCACCATCTTCCGCGTTTTGCGTCCCCGTTAACTTTGGTACCTAGAAAAACAAGCACCTTCATTATTACAGAAGTATCTGTTATCGTGACATCCCGATCTGACCGTCCACACTGAGGTCGCATATTTTTTTAAAATTCCAGGCTGCATCTGGTGGATCCCAAATCTGAGCTGAGATTCTTGTTCACTTTAGGGTTGCACGATATTGCTTTTCTGTCCGTTCTTTTCTTTTAGTTTCTCTCTCTCAAAGTACGCACATGCATCACGTGGCGTGCTCCAAGGTGAATTTTTGTGTACTGGACCCGTGTGCTCACGCTCACACGTGACAGGGCAACTGGCCAATGAAACATGGTCATTCTACAGCTGTTTGAAGCGCGTCGCTCCACAAAATGAACAGAAGAGTTAATATATTGTTCACACTGTTAGAAACACATCAGGTCTGAACAAAAACACCGCAGTCTGAACTGTACTGCACTATAATTCATCATGATTAAAGATTAAACCCGAATATTACAGGTCACAAGTTTTGATGAGCATAAAATATCTTTTTAATGCAGATGATTTTTTTTATATTTGATGAATTTTAGAGATTTACAGACTTGAAGCATGTGGTGCGTGAGGACTTTGATTATCTACAGGAGAATACGGCCATTTGTGTTTGAGATACTTTGTCATTAAAAAGAAAACAACTTATTTTGGATATTTGTTACAAATTTCCAGGTTATTTCTTTGCAAGATGTTGAAAAACAGTCGATGTCCGTGTCTTTCGGCCAAACTGCTCGTGGAGAAGAACTTGTGTCAGGATTTCGGTGTGATTGTGTAAAATGTACTAATTAGGCCTTTTTCTGTCTTACTGGGGGACACATGGAGGGACACACAGATAGATAACTACAGTATGTACTACCAACTTTTTACTACACATTTGTATGAATACTTTACTGCACTGTGGTTTCATTTACACTTAAACATTTGACAAAGCAGTGACGGAGAAGAAAAACATCAGCTCATGAGTGTAGCAGGAGATAAGGGAGCAGTGAGACCCAAAGGTTGGCCCAAAATAAAATGTTTTAATCTCAGCGACAACGCAAAATACTTTCTGTTTACAACACAGTTTAACTTTAACTTAAGACACTAAGCAAACTGAACAAAGCAGTAACAAGGTGGCGTTCAGTCAGCGCCCACGCAAGGATAGAAAGAAGGACAGGAAGCAGGAAACAATTACCGTATTTCAGTCTGACGGCAGGTAGATTTTGTGATTATTCTTTGTCCACTGACGCCAACAGTAACCTGAAATAACTCTGCTCTCTTGCAGCTGGACTACGTGGTGACGTGTGCCGTGTGCACGCGCTCAGACGCAGGAGATATCCACATCCACAAGAAGAAATGTCAGGTAGGAAGCCGGGCCAGCGTTTATCTGAGCGGACGTTAATGAAGCTGCCGACCTTTCATCCGTTCTGTCTGTCTGACCTTTTCACAGGAAGTGTTTGCATCTCCCAGCAAACACGCCATGGACAGCAAAGGAGAGGAGTCCAAGATGAGCTACCCGAACATCTTCTTCATGATCGACAACTTTGAGGAGGTGACGTTTCTCTCCCGACTTTAACCCTTTCTGAGCCACACGGCAGCCTGTGAAATGAGCAGAGTTCGGCTAATATGACTTATGTTACTTTCACACGCACGCTGTTTAGAGATGAATCCACTGGAACAATAATGAACCTGAGGAGTCGACAAGCAGCCAAACTGGAAACATGCAGCCTCTCAGACCAGAGGATGCAAAAATAAATAAAAATAAAGCAGGTCTCTCCCGACTAACTGATATCATTTTAGTTTCTTAAGGCCTCTGGCAGAAATAAACAAATAAAGCAGGTCTCGGAGTTTCAGCTGTGCTGCTTCAGGCGCTTCAGGAAATCACGTGTAGAATTGTTGGCGGTTGAAAGATTTTTGCTGGTCGAACAAAGTTGACAACGGACGACATGTTCTTTACACCTCAGACTGTGACACAATGACGGTGATGCGTCCAGCTGTGGGAAGAACGCCTCTCTCTCCTTCTGTCCTTCATTTAGCTGAGGTGAACATCAGGTCCGGCTTCTCAGCCTGAACTCGCTCTGACCTGCAGCACCGTCACGCGTGCACGTCAAGGATGGTGGTAACGCAGTAAAGCAGCGTAACTGGGATTAGTAACCGTAATCTTCTCTTTTTGAAATAGTAATCCTGAGTTTCAACTTGCGCCTTTGCATCTCCGCCGGGATATCTCGTCTCTCCTCGTCTTTGCATGTAATGGCGCCGCCCCCAACGCGCGCCTCGCATTTGGCCTGAAAGACGGTTACTGGAGTTTTTCAAACCTGCACTGCCCTGCTGTTCAAAGGGCAGAGACACTTCATCATCCAGCTGCTAACTAACAAGTTGTGATGTATTATTGCAGAGCTGCAACAATTAGTCCATTAACCGATTAGTTGTAAATTATTTTGATAATTAATGGCTTTGAGAAAAAATGTCTAAATTCTCTGATTCCAGCTTCGTAAATGTGAATATTTTCTGCTGCTTTTGCTCTTCGGTGGCAGTAAACTGAATATATTTGGGTTGTGGAGAAAACGAGACCTTTGAGGACGTCACCTTCAGCTTTGGGAAACACTGATCGACAGTTTTCACAATTTTCTGAACCTAACAGCTAATCAAGAAAATAATCGATAATGAAAATAATCGTTAGTTGCCGCCCTATAATACTGTAAGTTCAGATCAAATTGAGCTCGTAAACATGAAGGAGTGAAACGGACTGGGAGCAGCTCAGGGGTCGGATGGTTTACTGCGATTATTGAAGTATTGATCGGGTGTAAAAAGTACATTTGTTTAAAACTGCAGCAGCTGATTGGAGGTGAATGAAGCGTAAACCTGATGCTTTTAAAAACAAGCTCCTGCACTAACACCTCGTTTTATTGGCCGACTGGAGGGAAAAACACCAGATCAGAGTTTCCTCTGCTGGAAGTCAATAAGTGTTTAAAGTCGCTCGGCTGAACCCGACGGTCCCAGGCTGTTTGTCTCTGAACTTTATCACGAGTCTGCAGAGGCCCTCGTTCAAGGCCGGTAAAGGAAATCATTCCTCTTGTGGTGTTCGTGCAGGTGTTCAGTGACATGACGGTGGGCGAGGGGGAGATGGTGTGCGTGGAGCTGGTGGCGAGCGACAAGAGCAACACCTTCCAGGGCGTCATCTTCCAGGGCTCGATCCGCTATGAGGCCCTCAAGAAGGTCTACGACAACCGGGTGAGAAGCCGTCAGCTAAATGCTGTTCGCCATCTCGCTTGACTCAAACATGTGGATGACAAGTACTTTTATTGTTTGTTTTATTTATGAAAGGTTTTTTTATTACAACAGCAGAACAAGGTGGGGCAGAAGAAACAAAAAAGAAAAGTCCAAACGCGTCCTGCTCATTTATTTGCTCGATGTTGAAACAAACGGCTCCCGGAGAAGAAAGATTTTGGTGTGATGTACTAATTAGACCCTTTCTGTGTCACTGGGGGACACGTGGAGGGACACACGGATAGAAACTACAGTTTCTGCTACTTAGAAATACGGACAATATTTTGAGAGTCGAGGTGATTAAATCCAAATTTAACACTGTTTGTGCTGCAGGTGAGCGTCGCTGCTAAGATGGCCCAGCGGATGTCTTTTGGCTTCTACAAGTACAACAACATGGAGTTTGTGAGGATGAAGGGGCCGCAGGGCAAAGGTCACGCCGAGATGGCCGTCAGCAGGGTGCCGACGGGCGACACCTCCCCCTGCGGCACCGAGGAGGACCAGGTGTCCCCCATGCACGAGAGGGTGAGGAGCACAAACACCGTGAAACCCGAGACCTCAAGTACAACTTTTGTTATTTCCACTTTCTTTACACTCCTGTTTCCAGCTTTAGTCAAGTTATTAAACCGACCTGTTAAAGTTATTCTCAGGCCTCGTCCACACTTTAGCTGCGTGTCACAAATGATCTCCGTCTATTTTAGACCACTATTATTATTATTTTTGGAAACTTAACGCTGTGTTTCTTGGTATTACTGTGGAAAAGTGTTTATTTCTCTGAGGAACACACCGCGAACGTCTTCTGGTTCCACGTTTACAACAGGGATATTCTGTGTAACGCTAAAACCTGAAGCCCTGTTGCTCTGTTGGGGTTAACAGGTGAGCTTTCTGTCTGGTCACAGGTGTCGGTCAGTTTCGCATGAAATGAAACAAGCTGAATGCCTGAGAGCCTGAGAGCCTGACTGCGTTAGATTCTATTATATACTTTGAGTCCCGTTATATAAAAAGACATTTCCACCATAAATTGGAGCAGCATTTCAGCAGAATGCAGGAAATGAAGTGTTTAATGCTCAGATTCCTCTGGGGGAGGAGCCTCAGACCCCCCACTTCACTTATTAGTTAAATATAATGATAACATTTTCACATGGGAAACATTTGTTACCTGGGAAATGAATCAATATGTTGTCATTCAGTTATGTGTTTTTAACAACAACAACAACTACAATAAATAAATAAAATAAAAAAATTCAGAAAAACATCTTTTTTTTGATGGGGGGCAATAAAGGACCTGGATGATGGATAGAGGGGGGGCGCTGACCCAAAACCACTGATGCAGCAGATTGTCTTCTCCTGTCCTACTGTCCTTCTGTCCTTCTCTCTTACTGTCCTACTGTCCTTCTCTCTTACTGTCCTTCTGTCTTTCTCTCTTACTGTCCTACTGTCCTTCTGTCCAGTACTGCTGTCCTTCTGTCCTTCTCTCTTACTGTCCTTCTGTCCAGTACTGCTGTCCTTCTGTCCTTCTCTCTTACTGTCCTACTGTCCTTCTCTCTTACTGTCCTACTGTCCTTCTCTCTTACTGTCCTTCTGTCCAGTACTACTGTCCTTCTGTGTTTCTGTACTGTCTCTCTCTTACTGTCCTTCTGTGTTTCTGTCCTTCTGTCCAGTACTACTGTCCTTCTGTCCTTCTCTCTTGCTGTCCTACTGTCCAGTACTACTGTCCTTCTGTCTTACTGTCCTACTGTCCAGTACTACTGTCCTACTGTCCTTCTCTCTTACTGTCCTACTGTCCAGTACTACTGTCCTTCTGTCTTACTGTACTACTGTCCAGTACTACTGTCCTTCTGTCCAGTACTACTGTCCTTCTGTCCTTCTCTCTTACTGTCCTTCTGTGTTTCTGTCCTACTGTCCAGTACTACTGTCCTTCTGTCCTTCTCTCTTACTGTCCTTCTGTCCAGTACTACTGTCCTTCTGTGTTTCTGTACTGTCTCTCTCTTACTGTCCTTCTGTGTTTCTGTCCTTCTGTCCAGTACTACTGTCCTACTGTCTCTCTCGTACTGTCCTTCTGTGTTTCTGTCCTTCTCTCTTACTGTCCTTCTGTGTTTCTGTCCTTCTGTCCAGTACTTCTGTCCTTCTCTCTTACTGTCCTACTGTCCTTCTGTCTTACTGTCCTTCTGTCTTACTGTACTACTGTCCTTCTGTCTTACTGTACTACTGTCCAGTACTACTGTCCTACTGTCTCTCTCGTACTGTCCTTCTGTGTTTCTGTCCTTCTGTCCAGTACTGTCCTTCTGTCCTTCTCTCTTACTGTCCTTCTGTCTTACTGTCCTACTGTCCTTCTGTCTTACTGTCCTACTGTCCAGTACTACTGTCCTTCTGTCTTACTGTCCTACTGTCCTTCTGTCTTACTGTCCTACTGTCCAGTACTACTGTCCTTCTGTCCTTCTCTCTTACTGTCCTACTGTCCAGTACTACTGTCCTTCTGTCTTACTGTCCTACTGTCCAGTACTACTGTCCTTCTGTCTTACTGTACTACTGTCCTTCTGTCTTACTGTACTACTGTCCAGTACTACTGTCTTTCTGTCCTTCTCTCTTACTGTCCTTCTGTCCAGTACTACTGTCCTTCTGTGTTTCTGTACTGTCTCTCTCGTACTGTCCTTCTGTGTTTCTGTCCTTCTCTCTTACTGTCCTTCTGTGTTTCTGTCCTTCTGTCCAGTACTACTGTCCTTCTGTCCTTCTCTCTTACTGTCCTACTGTCCTTCTGTCTTACTGTCCTTCTGTCTTACTGTACTACTGTCCTTCTGTCTTACTGTACTACTGTCCAGTACTACTGTCCTACTGTCCTTCTCTCTTACTGTCCTACTGTCCAGTACTACTGTCCTACTGTCTCTCTCGTACTGTCCTTCTGTGTTTCTGTCCTTCTGTCCACTACTGTCCTTCTGTCCTTCTCTCTTACTGTCCTACTGTCCAGTACTACTGTCCTTCTGTCCTTCTCTCTTACTGTCCTACTGTCCAGTACTACTGTCCTTCTCTCTTACTGTCCTACTGTCCAGTACTACTGTCCTTCTGTCTTACTGTCCTACTGTCCAGTACTACTGTCCTACTGTCCAGTACTACTGTCCTTCTGTCCTTCTCTCTTACTGTCCTTCTGTCCTTCTCTCTTACTGTCCTTCTGTCCTTCTCTCTTACTGTCCTACTGTCCAGTACTACTGTCCTTCTGTCCTTCTCTCTTACTGTCCAGTACTACTGTCCTTCTGTCTTACTGTCCTACTGTCCAGTACTACTGTCCTTCTGTCTTACTGTACTACTGTCCTTCTGTCTTACTGTCCTACTGTCCAGTACTACTGTCCTACTGTCCTTCTCTCTTACTGTCCTTCTGTCCTTCTCTCTTACAGTACTACTGTCCTTCTGTCTTTCTCTCTTACTCTCCTTCTGTGTTTCTGTCCTTCTGTCCAGTACTACTGTCCTACTGTCTCTCTCTTACTGTCCTACTGTCTCTCTCTTACTGTCCTTCTGTGTTTCTGTACTGTCTCTCTCGTACTGTCCTTCTGTGTTACTGTCCTTCTCTCTTACTGTCCTTCTGTGTTTCTGTCCTTCTGTCCAGTACTACTGTCCTTCTGTCCTTCTCTCTTACTGTCCTTCTGTCCTTCTCTCTTACTGTCCTTCTGTCCAGTACTACTGTCCTTCTGTCCTTCTCTCTTACTGTCCTTCTGTGTTTCTGTCCTTCTGTCCAGTACTACTGTCCTTCTCTTACTGTCCTTCTGTCCAGTACTACTGTCCTTCTGTCCAGTACTACTGTCCTACTGTCTCTCTCTTACTGTCCTACTGTCTCTCTCGTACTGTCCTTCTGTGTTTCTGTCCTTCTCTCTTTCTGTCCTTCTGTCCAGTACTACTGTCCTTCTCTCTTACTGTCCTTCTGTCCAGTACTACTGTCCTACTGTCCTTCTCTCTTACTGTCCTTCTGTCCAGTACTACTGTCCTTCTGTCTTTCTCTCTTACTGTCCTTCTGTCTTTCTGTCCTTCTGTCCAGTACTACTCTCTTACTGTCCTACTGTCCTTCTCTCTTTCTGTCCTTCTCTCTTTCTGTCCTCCTGTCCAGCACTGCTAGAGACGAATGAAGACCAGCAGAGATGTCTTTGCGTGGAGCGACGAGGTGGAACATAAATATCTGAAAACAGATCAAAGTTCTTTCCAAGACGTTTTGTGTGCAAATGAGGTGAAACTCATTTTATCAGGATATTTCTGTTCCACCCGCCTGCATGAACTTCTATCCTGCAGGCTTCATTAGAAAGACTTTAAAAGACTCCGTCTGGTGTTTCGCAGCCTGAATTTACAAACTTCCCGTCAGTCAGTTTACAAGCGGTGGAGGTTTTCAGCAGAACCGAGGAGCAGTTTCACTTCCTGTTTGTCTGCGGCTGTCGAGCAACAGAACAGAAAACCCCGAGAGGCGACGGCGGGCAGCACGACCACGCTCCGCACAAAGACGTGAAATCAGGTCACGATCAATAATGGATGCGGCCGACTGGATCATACATCTTTTAACAGTCTGTCCTCCAGATGGATCCTCAGAGCTCAGGAGGAAGTTTTGTTTTTACCAAATCATCTGCTGACTGACCGAAATCCAGTTTCTCCGGTTTCACACATCAAATCGATCAGAGAAACACGCCGGCCTGATCGTTCAGAGCTGAAATGATCATGTGATTATTATTATAATCGATTGAAGTCGTCGTTTAAGGGAACGTGCCAAACGTTTGATCCATTTAATTTACGCCACGTGTTCACCTGAGCTGCAACACGTGTCCATCAAATACACAAGTTTCTGTTGCTCAGGCCGCCACGTTGGTGTTGGGAGAAGTATTCAGATCCTGAAAACACTCCAATACGTATTATCAGCAGCATGTACATGAAGTACGAAAGTAGAAGTACTCATGTTGCAGTAAAATGTTGCTGTCAGTGTTTCTCTTTCCAGGGGTCGGCGCATAAGTCGTTAACATGGCGGGTCGGAAACAAAGTCAAGTTGTTTCAAATCCTCGCTTAGCTCAGCCGGTAGAGTGCGAGACTCCTGATGGGAGGGTTTCATGATCGATCCCGACATCCTGCTAAGATGCTTTTTTTCTCCCTCGTGAAACAAACTGATTAGAAGGACGCTTCTGCACATGCTCACAGTAAAGCGTGAGCTGCTCTGTGTGCGTCCTGGCGTTTGATCCGCATTTTACATTTCAGAACTTCTCAAAGTAAAAGCTGACTGATATAATTATAAGTGTCGATACGCTGACCGGGGGCGGCACGGTGGCCCAGTGGATATAGACCTGTCACTGTAGGGAAGCTGACAGGGGTGGGGATGGCGCAGTGGATAAGACACATGCCTGTAGGTCGTTTTGGATAAAAGCGTCATGAATAAATGTAGCTGTAGTTCCTTTAGGATACCAAACAGCGGTATCACCGCGAGACGGTCAGGGACCAGTTGTCTGTTATAAACAGCACCGAGCAAACTGAAAACGTCCTCCCAGAACCTCGTGAGCCCTGGAGTTCCATCAGCTGACATTAATCAGCGGCAGGAAAACGGCTCTGGCGTACGGGAGCGTCGGATTACATTTCTGGTTCACAATTCCCTCGATTTGGTTTAAAATTGTAATGGAGTTGCAGAGACAGAATTTATTCTGCTTCACATCCTGTTGGTTAGTTTAATCTGCAGCTTCCTGTTTCCAGCTGACACAGGGAGGAGTTTGTTTTCTCAGAACCTAAAGGAAGTCCTGCAGGTTTTCACTAACGCCTGCAGATGCGTGGGTAACCTGAAGCTGTCAGACATGCACTTCCACTCTGCCTCTGAGGCGTGCTGGCGTATAAAGTGGAAACGTGACTCAGTATGTTGACGACGTGTCGTCCTCCAGGTGACGTCCTTCAGCACACCTCCGACCCCCGAGAGGAACCGCCCCTCCTTCTTCTCTCCATCGCTGAGGCGGAAAGTTCCCCGAAACCGAAACGCAGAGATGAAGAAGTCTCACTCGGCCAACGACAGCGAGGAGTTCTTCAGGGAGGAAGACGACGAAGGTGAAAAATAAACTGAGACGCAAACTGGCCGGCCCGGTTTTTCCTTCAGCGTCTGTTTTATTTCAGCAGGACTGTGTCGGCTTAAATCATCAGCGCTAACGATGAACCTGCTTTGTGCTTCAGATCTTCACACCACCACCAACCTCCGCTCCCGCTCTCTGTCGGGGACCGGACGCTCGCTGGTCGGCTCCTGGCTCAAACTCAACCGGACGGATGACTACTTCCTGCTCTACTCACACCTGACCTACGTCACGCTGCCGCTGCACCGCATCACCACAGGTCAGAGGTCACACGCCACAGGTCAGAGGTCACACGCACGCTGCAGCGCCTCAGGTCAGAGGTCACACGCCACAGGTCAGAGGTCACACGCACGCTGCAGCGCCTCAGGTCAGAGGTCACACGCCACAGGTCAGAGGTCACACGCACGCTGCAGCGCCTCAGGTCAGAGGTCACACGCCACAGGTCAGAGGTCACACGCACGCTGCAGCGCCTCAGGTCAGAGGTCACACGCCACAGGTCAGAGGTCACACGCACGCTGCAGCGCCTCAGGTCAGAGGTCACACGCCACAGGTCAGAGGTCACACGCACGCTGCAGCGCCTCAGGTCAGAGGTCACACGCCACAGGTCAGAGGTCACACGCACGCTGCAGCGCCTCAGGTCAGAGGTCACACGCCACAGGTCAGAGGTCACACGCACGCTGCTGCGCCTCAGGTCAGAGGTCACACGCCACAGGTCAGAGGTCACACGCACGCTGCAGCGCCTCAGGTCAGAGGTCACACGCCACAGGTCAGAGGTCACACGCACGCTGCAGCGCCTCAGGTCAGAGGTCACACGCCACAGGTCAGAGGTCACACGCACGCTGCAGCGCCTCAGGTCAGAGGTCACACACCACAGGTCAGAGGTCACACGCACGCTGCAGCGCCTCAGGTCAGAGGTCACACACCACAGGTCAGAGGTCACACGCACGCTGCTGCGCCTCAGGTCAGAGGTCACACACCACAGGTCAGAGGTCACACGCACGCTGCAGCGCCTCAGGTCAGAGGTCACACACACGCTGCAGCGCCTCAGGTCAGAGGTCACACGCCACAGGTCAGAGGTCACACGCACGCTGCAGCGCCTCAGGTCAGAGGTCACACGCCACAGGTCAGAGGTCACACGCACGCTGCAGCGCCTCAGGTCAGAGGTCACACACCACAGGTCAGAGGTCACACGCACGCTGCAGCGCCTCAGGTCAGAGGTCACACACCACAGGTCAGAGGTCACACGCACGCTGCAGCGCCTCAGGTCAGAGGTCACACACCACAGGTCAGAGGTCACACGCACGCTGCAGCGCCTCAGGTCAGAGGTCACACGCCACAGGTCAGAGGTCACACGCCACAGGTCAGAGGTCACACGCACGCTGCAGCGCCTCAGGTCAGAGGTCACACGCCACAGGTCGGAGGTCACACGCACGCTGCAGCGCCTCAGGTCAGAGGTCACACGTGTTAATGCTAATATGTTTAATAATGGCTACACACAGTAAATCATGCTTAAAAAGTCGTCCTGCTTTCTACCTTAATGAAAATATTCAAGCCGTCTGTATTTATCTTGGCGTAGCCTGATGACAGATTACACAAAAACACAGACACACCTGCATTTAATAAGCAATAATTTATGGAACATCACAGATTTTCCTCCTAAATCATAATTTAATATTATAGACAACAAGGAAAGAATTTCTTTTTAAACAAGCTTTACTTATCGCAGTACTACCAGACTGAAATAAGAGACTTGTTTTATTTTTTATTTCTTGACTTACTCAGTTTCTCACTACTCAAGTGATTTTTTTAGTAAATACTTTTGTACTCAACAACTTTTTTGATCACTACTTTTACTTCTACTTGAGTACTTGTTTTTGGCTACTCTACCCACCTCTGGTCACCAGTAACTATTCCTGCTTTACTAGTAACTATTGATTAGGTAGTTCGTTAGTAACTAATTGAAATCTACGGGGCTCTGCAGTTTAGATATCATCTGTTTCATTTTTACTGGAAAGAATTAAAATGTTACTATCAACAAGCCTTTTTACTAGTAAAATACTTACCAGTAAGAATGAAAATGTTAGTAATATCCTACTAATATTTACTAGTTTACTGAATATTTAGTAGTGACTACAGGTACTAGTCTCCAACTAACAGATACTAGTTAGATGGAATAGTTGCTAGTACCGTAATATCTGAACTGCAGAGCCCCGGAGATTTCAGTGGCAAAAATATGTAATTAGTTTCTAGTAAAACCAAAAATAACTACCAGGATCTAGTCAGCAGTTTCTAGTAAAACCAAAAATAACTACCAGGATCTAGTCAGCAGTTTCTAGTAAAACCAAAAATAACTACCAGGATCTAGTCAGCAGTTTCTAGTAAAACCAAAAATAACTACCAGGATCTAGTCAGCAGTTTCTAGTAAAACCAAAAATAACTACCAGGATCTAGTCAGCAGTTTCTAGTAAAACCAAAAATAACTACCAGGATCTAGTAAAACCAAAAATAACTACCAGGATCTAGTTAGCAGTTTCTAGTAAACCAAAATAACTACCAGGATCTAGTTAGCAGTTTCTAGTAAAACCAAAAATAACTACCAGGATCTAGTCAGCAGTTTCTAGTAAAACCAAAAATAACTACCAGGATCTAGTCAGCAGTTTCTAGTAAAACCAAAAATAACTACCAGGATCTAGTAAAACCAAAAATAACTACCAGGATCTAGTCAGCAGTTTCTAGTAAAACCAAAAATAACTACCAGGATCTAGTCAGCAGTTTCTAGTAAAACCAAAAATAACTACCAGGATCTAGTCAGCAGTTTCTAGTAAAACCAAAAATAACTACCAGGATCTAGTCAGCAGTTTCTAGTAAAACCAAAAATAACTACCAGGATCTAGTCAGCAGTTTCTAGTAAAACCAAAAATAACTACCAGGATCTAGTCAGCAGTTTCTAGTAAAACCAAAAATAACTACCAGTAGCTAGTCAGCAGTTTCTAGTAAAACCAAAAATACTACCAGGATCTAGTCAACAGTTTCTAGTAAAACCAAAAATAACTACCAGGATCTAGTCAGCAGTTTCTAGTAAAACCAAAAATAACTACCAGGATCTAGTCAGCAGTTTCTAGTAAAACCAAAAATAACTACCAGTAGCTAGTCAGCAGTTTCTAGTAAAACCAAAAATAACTACCAGGATCTAGTCAACAGTTTCTAGTAAAACCAAAAATAACTACCAGGATCTAGTCAGCAGTTTCTAGTAAAACCAAAAATAACTACCAGGATCTAGTCAACAGTTTCTAGTAAAACCAAAAATAACTACCAGGATCTAGTAAAACCAAAAATAA
Organism: Micropterus salmoides; assembly: GCF_014851395.1. Taxonomy (NCBI): domain Eukaryota; kingdom Metazoa; phylum Chordata; class Actinopteri; order Centrarchiformes; family Centrarchidae; genus Micropterus; species Micropterus salmoides. The sequence continues at coordinate 3,436,392 of NW_024044681.1, forward strand.
CTACCAGGATCTAGTCAGCAGTTTCTAGTAAAACCAAAAATAACTACCAGGATCTAGTTAGCAGTTTCTAGTAAAACCAAAAATAACTACCAGGATCTAGTCAACAGTTTCTAGTAAAACCAAAAATAACTACCAGGATCTAGTAAAACCAAAAATAACTACCAGGATCTAGTCAGCAGTTTCTAGTAAAACCAAAAATAACTACCAGGATCTAGTTAGCAGTTTCTAGTAAAACCAAAAATAACTACCAGGATCTAGTTAGCAGTTTCTAGTAAAACCAAAAATAACTACCAGGATCTAGTCAGCAGTTTCTAGTAAAACCAAAAATAACTACCAGGATCTAGTCAGCAGTTTCTAGTAAAACCAAAAATAACTACCAGGATCTAGTAAAACCAAAAATAACTACCAGGATCTAGTCAGCAGTTTCTAGTAAAACCAAAATAACTACCAGGATCTAGTCAGCAGTTTCTAGTAAAACCAAAAATAACTACCAGGATCTAGTCAGCAGTTTCTAGTAAAACCAAAAATAACTACCAGGATCTAGTCAGCAGTTTCTAGTAAAACCAAAAATAACTACCAGTAGCTAGTCAGCAGTTTCTAGTAAAACCAAAAATAACTACCAGGATCTAGTCAGCAGTTTCTAGTAAAACCAAAAATAACTACCAGGATCTAGTCAGCAGTTTCTAGTAAAACCAAAAATAACTACCAGGATCTAGTCAGCAGTTTCTAGTAAAACCAAAAATAACTACCAGGATCTAGTCAACAGTTTCTAGTAAAACCAAAAATAACTACCAGGATCTAGTCAGCAGTTTCTAGTAAAACCAAAAATAACTACCAGGATCTAGTCAGCAGTTTCTAGTAAAACCAAAAATAACTACCAGGATCTAGTCAGCAGTTTCTAGTAAAACCAAAAATAACTACCAGGATCTAGTCAGCAGTTTCTAGTAAAACCAAAAATAACTACCAGTAGCTAGTCAGCAGGTTCTAGTAAAACCAAAAATAACTACCAGGATCTAGTCAGCAGTTTCTAGTAAAACCAAAAATAACTACCAGGATCTAGTCAGCAGTTTCTAGTAAAACCAAAAATAACTACCAGGATCTAGTCAGCAGTTTCTAGTAAAACCAAAAATAACTACCAGGATCTAGTCAGCAGTTTCTAGTAAAACCAAAAATAACTACCAGGATCTAGTCAGCAGTTTCTAGTAAAACCAAAAATAACTACCAGGATCTAGTCAGCAGTTTCTAGTAAAACCAAAAATAACTACCAGGATCTAGTCAACAGTTTCTAGTAAAACCAAAAATAACTACCAGGATCTAGTCAACAGTTTCTAGTAAAACCAAAAATAACTACCAGGATCTAGTCAGCAGGTTCTAGTAAAACCAAAAATAACTACCAGGATCTAGTCAGCAGTTTCTAGTAAAACCAAAAATAACTACCAGGATCTAGTCAGCAGTTTCTAGTAAAACCAAAAATAACTACCAGTAGCTAGTCAGCAGTTTCTAGTAAAACCAAAATAACTACCAGGATCTAGTCAGCAGTTTCTAGTAAAACCAAAAATAACTACCAGGATCTAGTCAGCAGTTTCTAGTAAAACCAAAAATAACTACCAGGATCTAGTCAGCAGTTTCTAGTAAAACCAAAAATAACTACCAGGATCTAGTCAACAGTTTCTAGTAAAACCAAAAATAACTACCAGGATCTAGTCAGCAGTTTCTAGTAAAACCAAAAATAACTACCAGGATCTAGTCAGCAGTTTCTAGTAAAACCAAAAATAACTACCAGGATCTAGTCAGCAGTTTCTAGTAAAACCAAAAATAACTACCAGGATCTAGTCAGCAGTTTCTAGTAAAACCAAAAATAACTACCAGTAGCTAGTCAGCAGGTTCTAGTAAAACCAAAAATAACTACCAGGATCTAGTCAGCAGTTTCTAGTAAAACCAAAAATAACTACCAGGATCTAGTCAGCAGTTTCTAGTAAAACCAAAAATAACTACCAGGATCTAGTCAGCAGTTTCTAGTAAAACCAAAAATAACTACCAGGATCTAGTCAGCAGTTTCTAGTAAAACCAAAAATAACTACCAGGATCTAGTCAGCAGTTTCTAGTAAAACCAAAAATAACTACCAGGATCTAGTCAGCAGTTTCTAGTAAAACCAAAAATAACTACCAGGATCTAGTCAACAGTTTCTAGTAAAACCAAAAATAACTACCAGGATCTAGTCAACAGTTTCTAGTAAAACCAAAAATAACTACCAGGATCTAGTCAGCAGGTTCTAGTAAAACCAAAAATAACTACCAGGATCTAGTCAGCAGGTTCTAGTAAAACCAAAAATAACTACCAGAATCTAGTCAGCAGTTTCTAGTAAAACCAAAAATAACTACCAGGATCTAGTCAGCAGGTTCTAGTAAAACGGGAATAGTTACTAGTACCTAGTAATTAAGTCCTAGTAGCAAGTAGTAAGTTGTAAGGACTAAATGTCAGCGGGTTCGCCGTAGACTCACTGTGTGTCGTTTCGTCAGATATCCTGGAGGTCCGGCAGAAGCCCATCCTGATGACATAGCAGAGCTGGACTCAGAGCGTCACTACCAAGTGCCTCCTGCATCAGGCCACTGAGACCACAGCAGCGCCGCCCGGTGGCCAGAGCGACCACCGAACACCTGAAGACGAGTCGGAGGAGACGACCCGAACGCAGAGAGACTCTGTCAGAGGGGACGACAAACCAACCAGCCATCCGAGAAGTGCCTCTTCTTCTTCTTCTTCTTCTTTTCAGTCCCCTGCTGGGTCCAAGAGGTCGTCTCCACAGAAACGGGCCTGGCGTCAGGATCACATGATGTTTAAAGTATTGTTAAAAAAAAAAAAAAAAAGGCTTTGGCTGAACTCTGACCCGGAAGGTGAGGGAGGTGGAGAACGTGCGTGTTCCTGTAAATATCCTGCTGCTTTACTCACTGAGACGCCTTGACCGAAGGTTCTGCTTTCGACACGTACGAACCGCGTGGAGTTATTCTTTTTGTAAAATATTTACACTCAAGACGGCGTGAGGCGTTTTTTTTTTTGTATGAGAGGAAACGGTAAATGTGCACAGCTTCCCTCCTATAACCGGGCGAAGCGGGGGTCGCATCCCCTCCCCGTGTTTATTCAGACACGTTCACAACAGGAAATGGATTACTAGTCGCTCAGTTAACACATTTATTGACTCGTAAGTATCTGAAAGTCACCAGTGTTCATCACAACTTTGACTTCATGCTGATTATTCTGTCAGTGCTCCAATACCAACAGTAAGAAGCACACGAGAACCTGTAACCAGCACTTATTTGGTACTTTTTACTGTTTTTCTGTGATGATCAGCAGATTCATTTTCTTTTGCTCAGCTACCTGAAACATAATCCAGTTCACAGCAACAAGTAGAATATGACAACTACTTAAACAAGAACAACATGTATCTGGTAAAACTTTTATTAAAATATATATTAAAAAATATATAAAAATGACTTAAATCAAAATAAAATCATAATTTTACAAGAAATAAAAGAACCACTTTATTCTCATGTTGTGAAAGTAAAATCACAGTTTTGGGTTTTTCCCTTTAAATATTCCAACTGGCTTCAACGTTTCTGTGGCTCTTCTGATCAGTCGGTCCCAGCTGGGTGCTTTTATATGAGTGTAAGCCCCGCCCCTTCAGGTGGACCGCCACAGGACCTTATTTAGGAAAAAATATGTTCAGTAGTCAACGGCGAGAGACAACTAATGTTTTGATCCCGTTTGATTTGTGTCCTGAGCTACACACACGATGTTTGTCAAAAAGATAATTTAAAGTCAAGAAAGTCGCAGTTTGTCATAAAACGGTTGAAGTATAAGACTAACGTGACAGAAGCTAAAATCACCGATGCTAATCTTACTGATGCTACAATCACTGATGCTAACGTGACAGAAGCTAATGTTACTGATGCTAAAATCACCGATGCTAATGTACTGAAGCTAACGTGACAGAAGCTAATGTTACTGATGCTAAAATCACCGATGCTAATGTACTGAAGCTAACGTGACAGAAGCTAATGTTACTGATGCTAAAATCACTGATGCTAATGTGACTGATGCTAACGTACTGAAGCTAAAATGACATAAGCTAATGTTACTGATGCTAATGTTACTGATGCTACAATCACCGATGCTAATGTTACAGAAGCTAACATCACTGAAACTATTACTGATGCTAAAATCACTGATCCTGACATTACTATAGCTAAAGTCACTGTAGCTAACATTACTGTAGCTAATGTGACTGAAACTAATGTTACAGAAGCTAACTTCACTGAAGCTAACATGACAGAAGCTAATGTTACTGATCATTAGCTTCACTGACAATAAATCACCAACAAATCCCTGACGGTAACATCACTGAAGCTAACGTGACTGAAGCTAATGTTACAGAAGCTAATGTCACTGAAACTGTTACTGATGCTAAAATCACTGATGCTGACATTACTATAGCTAAAGTCACTGTAGCTAACATTACTGTAGCTAATGTGACTGAAGCTAACATTACTAAAGCTAACGCTAAAGAGCTTCCATGTGTAGATGACGTGATGAAAGAACCAGGAGTCGTTGGAATAAACACATCAAGTGAGAAAAATCTGTGCGTAGAACGCAGCTAACTTACCTAGCTAGTACGTTAGCTTACAATGTATATTGCACGAGACGAGAGATGTAGTTCATCGAGCGGTTTCAAAACTAACTAATCTTTTCCGTTTTACAACAAACTAAGACTTTCTTATATTTAAATTATCTTTTAAACTGACAAACATCACGTGTGAAGTTCAGGACACAATTCAAACAGGATAAAAGCATTAGCCGCTTCTCGTCGTTGACTACCGTACATGTTTTCCAAAATAAACTATGGGGCGGGAAGAAGCGAAGAGATTTACAAAAGGGAAAAATAAGAAAATAGTCATGTAAAAGTTAGTTTTAAGAATGTATCATAAACTGAGGATCTGATTAGCGACTCCGCCGTGGGGCTATTTCTGATCACATTTAGACCCATAAAGACTCAGTACTGATAAAATACAGACTTGGTTTGGTTATTAAAAAAAACTGACAAACCCGAATGAAGTTCTTATTTTTAATTTAGTTTCTTATTTTTTAGTTTGTTTGCTTCAGATTCCTTTGATGGACGCAACGGCCTCACAACATCTTGATAAATCAACTGCTCTATGTTGATTCGTTGATTTCTCACCTTTAAGTTAAGACACACACAAAAAAATAAGAAAATTCACAGTAACCCAGCTTTGACTTTTTACTGGCTTTAGTTTAAAAACTGCGACTCACAAACTGGAAGTGACTTGAAAAACTACAGAAGAGAAGGCGATTTTAAAGGGAAGCCGCCTGGATCCACGTGTGGACAGAAGAGACGAACGTGGTTTGTTTTCCGTTTGATGTCGACGTTTTCCTCAGTGTGCTCCTAAAGCCTTAAATCTGCCTGTGTGCTACTTTGGTGTTTCTTCTTTCACCTGTTGTTCATTGAAATGACCAGCTGAGGCTCCAAAGACCAGATATTATTCATGTGTTCATCAGTTAACACCACAGAGACACCAGAATCCTTCCACATGATTCTTCTTCTTCTGATAAATGTCTTTTAAAAAAATAATGCAATGCCGAAACAGTTTGTTGTAAATATAATCCAAATCTGTTCGTATTAAGAAACAAATTTCACTCAGATGCAAAGGACACTAACAGGATGGGTTTTTTTTTATTGTGAAAACCTCACGACTTTGCTCAGATTATTCAATATCTAATTTTAGAAGAATAAAGCGATTCGTATATTAATTTACAAGGAAAACATTAATAAATTAATTAGTAAAACCACTTATGAGAGCAGATAATGTGAATTTTACCTACATAATGAGTTTTTCTTTTAAAATCCCCCCTTTTTTCTTAAAATATTACTATTTTCTCACAGAAGTCAGCTTGGAATCTGTAAATCTTCTTGACTGACTTTATCAAAATTTCGAGCTCCCCGAAATATCGAGCAATGAGCATTTTCACTGTTTTTAAATATTTTGGATCTAGAAAGTAAAAACATTGTAACCCTAATGTTTCTATCTGATATTTAATTATTAGGGCTGTATGTTTATGTTCCCAACTCGTCACACATAGACGCTTGGTCAAGACCCCTCGGCATCGCTTTTGCATGTGTAGGGTGTTTTAGGCACCAAAACCCACTTGGCGGGGTTCAGGCAAAGATCATAGTCTGGTTACTTACGTGATCTTTCTGTCGACTTTTTGTTTCACATGCGAAAACGAACACCGGTCTCCTGGTTGAAAGTCCAGTTTTCGATCCACCTCCTGACTCGGATTGTTTATATACTACGCCTACTTAAGCACTTAACTATGATGCTACTGAGGGGATCCCCAGTGTGTTACAAACTGACGCCAAGGGGTCTCGACCGTGCGTCCGTATGTGGCGACTCAGAACGGGTTTAAACTCGGCTCTGTTTTACGGTCGTCCTTCAAAGATTCAGCCACATCAGATAAATGGTAATATTGCACGAATATGAAAATACTCCTAAAACTTTCTCCTGGGAACGTTTGTTTATATTTTTATCCCCCGCAAGGCAGCAACATGAAAACATCTGACATTTTTAGATTTATGGAAACTGAACCATTTGTTGTAGCTAGTAATTTTATGAATTATCGATAACCTCTTATTCTGAATTCATACAAAGTGCCCACAAGTAGTGAAAATGCACATCACAAGTGTGAAATATGAGTTCCAGAAATAAAGTCGATATTCAATTATTCAAATGAAGTTAATTTCAAACGGTCGCTGATTGTGTTAGATTTTGGTGTCTCATGTTTTCATGAGTTAACGGTGACACGAGTTGGAGTCAGTCAGCTGTTGTTATTGATCACTTCCTGTCAGTGATTGATTTGCACTCAGATCGGCCCACGGTGTTTTTCTGTGTCGTGTTTAACAGTGAACTTATTCACAGGGCACTCTCTCTCTCTGTGTGTGTTAATGCTGACGTAGTTTAGTTTCTCCAGCTGAATGTATCCACGCTGATCAATAGCAAAGACGGCTTTAACAGAGGAACGTTTGATGAGACTGTTTGCACTGTAAAACGCTTTTTGAAACTTGTTTGTTAAAGACTTTTTGTTGACGTGTTCTCACAGCTCTCATCGCGGCTTTTGTACACCGACAGTTAATGTGCACGTTGTCGTCACACTTCTGTTGCTTTCTTTCCAAACTGTGTTTATTTATTGAAATACACATTACCAGAAAAACCTGATGCCTGTGGCTTGTTTTTGTTCTCCTGATTTCTACATCCGTCATCCACGCTTCGGTTTAATAAAGATAATTACTGTACAGGCTTAAACCGACGACATGTAATGTGATTTATTGCCCTCCGCTTTTCTCAAACAACTTTTTCATTTAATGAAAATAAAAACATTTTATGAATCTCTCTCCTGCTCTCCAGAGTATAAGACTAAAGGTCAGTTTACACTTCAGCGTCATATCTACGCCGCCTCCGTACACATCGCGGCGACAGACCGCAAGAACCTTGATTGGTCGGCTTGGTAGTGTCGCATTTCCCGCTTGAGGACCGGTTCAAGGGTCGTAAGCACCATCTCCTCAGACGCCTTCTCTCGTTTCTGCATTTTAGTGATTTCACTAAAAGTAACTGCTGCCATTGTCTGTAGCAGCCTACACCACCGAAGAAGGAGGAAAAAATCAACACAGTGGGACTTAAACCCCACCGCCAGCTAGCGTTTTGGCGACGCACGAGTTTAAATGCTCAGGACGGCACGTAATTTTCCTTAAGATTAATTGTCTTTATTAGTGGGAGTTCCTCTTCTTCTTATCCTAACATTGGTTAGGAAACAAACAGCTATGGAGTCCAGAAAGGAACAAACTAAATCTGTGTTCAGAGTCCATACAGGATATTAAAACAACTAGACTCATACGTACATCACACAGCGACTTTGAAGCGTTACTGCGACTGTCCAAATAGAACACAAAAACATCGTCAGGATTGATTACATCCATCAGTATCATCAGTATTTACGAGTCTGACTCGGAGTAAACTTTAATCTGTTGATAGTTACGCAGCGTAAGAGTCTGAAGTCTCGCTCGGAGAGCTGTTGCAGGAAGACGCCGGCAGAAACGAGGGAGAGTTTGTTGTGTTGGAGTAACGTTAGGAAATAAAGTCTGGCTGGCAGCTCCTCTATGTAAGAGAAGTGTGTTTGGAGTTATCAGAGAACTTTAGAGATTCTACTCGGCCCTGTTCAGACCTGGTCCGGCTACTCATCAGAAAGGACAAACCAAGTTTAAAAGCAGGATTTGTAACATTTTACCCCGAAAACCGGACAGTTAAAGGGAAAATAAAACCAGGTAACCGGGCTTTTCAGCTTCAAACCTGATCGTCTTTATCCTAAAATATTTATTTCTCTGCTTCACCATGAATCCAGATCGTTTGTGCCACAATCTTGGTAAAAGCAGACAGAACAGCGGAGACAAAAAACTCCTCTCGCTCGTTTCCACCGGCGGCGTCCTGCAACAACTCGCCTCTCACGAGATTTCAGAGCGAGACTTCATGTCCCGTTAAAAACAAAGGGGCGTCCCCATGATGTTGTCAGACACCTGGTGTAACGTCTGAGCCTGTCAGAAGCAACAAGCAGCTCTTTCTGTGGACGCCATTTTGACAAAGGAAGACTCCAGGTCAGCTGCCGGCTGAAGCATCTACGAGTCATTTCAACACCAACAAATGTGGAAAAGTGTTTACAAATACAGAAACTATCCTTTAACCTCACAGATTTTTAACCTGAAATGGAGCGAGACGTTAATCCAGGGATGCAACTAACGATTTTCATTATCGGCTAATCTGGCGATTATTCTCACGATTAATGGATTTTTGTTGTTTAGTCCATCAAATGTCAGGTTTTTTTTTTTTAAATACACTCAAAGTGACGTCTTCAAAATCGCTTCTTTTGTCCAGCCAACTGTCCAAAACCCAAAGTTTAACAGAATAACAGCAATTCTTCACATTTATAATTAAACCAGTAAACGTTTCAGTTTTGCTTAAAAACAAACTGAAACGATTAATCGATTATCAAAATAGTTTAGTTTCTTTCGATCGACTAATCGTTGCAGCTTCAGTAACATTTAGCTCGTTGACCCGAGCAGCTTCTGAAGTGGGAGGTTTAATTTAATGGAGCTGAAAGTTAAAATAAGAACACAGAAATGAAAAAGCAGCAGGCAGAGAAGGTTTGTTTCCTTTTTATTCCCCAATAAATGTCTTTACAAATGTTCTCAGACGATGACAGCATGCCTCATCTCGAAGGCCGAACCGAAGGCTACACAAAGGACACTTGTGTCAACAACAGAGTCCATGTTTACAGAAAATAAAAACACTTCCCTTCCACACACCGTTTCCAGAAGCTCTTCAGGGGAAACGGTCACACGACGTTCGGTCAGCGAGTTCAAATCCTGCCGACACAATAAATAGTTCCCAGAGCAAAAAAAACACTCGGCAGACGCACTAAATCCTCGCCACGTTCATCATTTAAAACGTTAACTGTTACTGCGAGTACTTAATTTGTAAAACCAAATCCTGGACCTTTATTTGGAGCCCCACCCCAAAATAACTCTGTGGTAAAGATCGCACTATAACACTTTCAGTCACTCGCCACCAAATTAAAACAGTAAAATGAAACACAGACTGATTAAATACATCGATCTGCTTCTGATAAAAACAGCAGCGTCCAGCCAGGAGGAATGTAGCCGATCCGGAGAGCGATGGCGCCGGCGGCGACCTGCTTCTGACGTTTGTGATTAAAAATAAACGCAAATATTTCACAGTATGACGACCAATTTATTGTGGGAGACTGAGGGGGGACGTGGATCACCAGGACTTAAAGTACAAATGTGTGTGAGTGTGTGTGAGTATGTGTGTGGATAAAACCGGCGTGATGAGGTCGACGGGGTCTGGAGGGTCCGAGGAAGACCGGGTGAGGTCTGCTAAAAGCTCAGGGGGGGCGGGGGGGTTCAGCCTTTCTTCTCCTCCAGGGTCTTGTGGAGCTCGTCGGCGTCCTCGGCGGTCTTGACCCGGATGAGGAGGGGGACGGGGCTGCTGGCGTTCTTGTCGTCGACGGGCGGGTTGGGGACGCACACCACCATCACGTTGTTCTTCCCGACCCGGGAGCACGGCATGGAGGCCTGCACGATGATGTTCAGCAGGATGTTTCCTGGAGAGGAGCAAAGGTCACATTTCATTATCGAAAACGTCTTTCAGCGTTTCAGAGCTTCACGTGTCCGTTTATAGAAAGAAACGTCGCTCGGCTTAAAGCTGCACCCAACGACTACTTTCATCAATTCATCTGATTGTTTTCTTGATTCATTCAGTCACAAATAACACACGCTCCACAGCAGCAATCTGATTGGCCAGATGATTTCAATTCTCACGTTAACGTTACTCACTGTTATTATGACAGCATGAGAAACAAAACTATGTTTTATTTTACCGTGAAGACAATTATTCATTAAAGAAGTTTTTCGGTTCACAAACGTCGTTATTGGATTGAGTTGAAAGCCTAGTTCACACGACACGTTGTGTGTGAACTACACGACGACGCATCAAAACGGCTCCCGGACGCATTTCTGACACATCGCCGACGTCTGCCAGATATCTAGCACGCCGAATGCCTGGAGGAGTCGGCCGACTCGACATCCAGCCATCCCTTCTTACTCTCTGCAGCTCAGACTGCTGCTACCTGCACGTGTCCAGATTCTGTGTCTTTATAATAACAAACAGCTGTTTCATGTGCAGGTTCGCGACATTTCGTTTCACATTTCACGTGTGTTTTCTTGACTAAACGTGGTTTGGGTGACTCAGCCGCTGTCAGCTGGTGTAGTGCGCGACCTCCTGTCACCGATCAGTCACGTAGTGTGAACGCCACAACCACTTCAAGACTCCCATCACAAGACGGCGAGTCGTGTAGTGTGAACGGTCGTCTGCACGAGGCTTACGTCTCTTGCCGTTACGAAAAACTTTGATCACAGAAACTTTGATCAGTCGCACGCCTCTGGAGCAACGAGGGGTTAAGTGTCTTGCTCACATTGGTGGATGTTGCAGTGGGAATCAAACCTGCGTCTCCCACACCAGAGACATGTCTTCTCCACTGCGCCACCGCTGTCTGTTTCGTGCTCTCAGCTCTCCTGTGCTGTTAGTACCTGATGTACTGTGTAAATGTTCTTGTTGAATGAAAAACACTGCAGTATGAACCAGAGCTGAAAGTAACGATCATTTCTGATCCAGAAAATGGTGAAAAATGTGGATCAGTATTTCCTAAAGTTCAAGGTGGCGTCTTGTTTTGTCCACAACCCAAATATATTCAGTTTACTGTCAGAGGAGGAAAGAAACCAGGAAATATTCACATTTAAGAAGCTGGAATCAGGACTCAAAGCGATAAATCGATTATCAAAATGACGATTAGTTTTATTTGAAAACTAAATCGCTGCAGCTCTAATATGAACGCGTCAAAACACCTTTAAAGTTTGGATTGTAAACTGACTCTAAAGACGGTTCAACACTGCTGCTTTACTAAAGACTCAACATGTGGAGACATCTGAAGCCGACTCGACCTGCCAATGATTTAATAACTCTGAACTTGTCCAGCCTAAACACCCTCCTCCTCCTCCTCCTCCTCCTGGTACGTCATGTCCGGTTCTTTGTCACGTTAAACAAACAAACAACAAAAAAACGGCACTTCCTGTTTCGACTGGCAACTTCCCTGAAGCTCAGCTAAAACGTTTTAACGTGCCATGTAACCAGGCTCTGAGGAGAACCGTCAGCTTGCGTGATTTAGATCTCCGGCCGGCAGAAACATGGTTCATCTTTCTACTTTGCTTCGCGAACATGTTTTCTTTCAGACTACTTCTTGTTAAGGATCTTTAACGGCCCTTTTTCCACCTCAGCAGCTCTGACAAACTTTCCAGTTTCATTCCTGATTATCTGCTGAGCGGTTTGTTCGTGTATCAGTCGCAGCCTGAACTAGAGAACATTTGATTCCAAAAAAAATAATTTAATACCCGACAGTATTTTCATTTATGAAATAACAGACATCCAAAATCCCCTCTGTCTAATAAGTCACCAAAATAAAAATTATTTTGAACCTGACTTAATCCAGATTTCAATTCTTGGAAAATATGCAAATTTCATTAGAGACGGCCTCATTTGCATACTTAAACATTTGAGAAAACCTACAATACAAAAAAATATTGTCTTAATGTGAGTCATTAACTATGAAAGGCAGCGTCTCGCCTTAGAGGCCTGAGAGACAGGAAGCAGCTGTTCCTCTGTTTGACCAGCGGGTGGCGCCGTTTGATCACAGCTCAGCTGACAGAAAATAGAAAACCAGGACTGCTCCCTCTTCAGTCTGTGCCTGGAGTTATTTATGTGTGTTTAAATCACTGAACGCCTTCAGGTCGTCCACACTACAAAGAACACTTTTCCTTTCTTGTTTGTTCTTGTTTGCTGAGTAACGTTTGGGTTTTGGAAATCTTTAGACGTCTCCTCAGGCTCTGGGAAAGGGTGACGGCGTTTTTCAACATTTTTAAAGAACAAGGACAAATAATCAGTAAGCAGATAATGAGCGTGTATCTTCATCAAGTCAGAGCTCTAGCTGCAGCTCGAGCGTGGAGGCGAACACTTTCTTTGCAACATGTCGCCGTCTGAGTTTTGGATGTTTTACCCAGGTTGGTGTCGGCGCGAATGACCATCTGAGTTTTTCCCTCCTCGATCTCCTTGAGGTGCAGAGTTCCCACGCCTTTCTCTTTGAACTCTGAGTCCTTCTTGTAGAACAGTTTACACCTGACAGAAACAACAACAACACACTTAAAGTTAAAAAACAAATCAAAGTTAGTGTTCTGTGAAAATATACAAGTAAAGATCAATAATCCAGCGTCGGCACAGAGAGGGGTTTGGATTTCAGTCCGACGGCTAAAAACACCCGTTATTTTAAAGGAATCTGGTGAAACAAAGATTTTGAGACAGACATCCTTTTCCTTCTAGATTATTGTGCTGTTAAATGTTCCTCACCTGGTTTGAGCGATATAAATACACTCAGTGAAGCTCTGAGGATTTAAATTAAACAAAGACTCCGGAGAGCAGAAACCACATTATTATTCATTCATTCAATGTCTTTGATTATTTTATTGCCCCCTAAAGGGTCCCGACATCATCCTGAGGGGTCAAACACTTTTTGTTTCTGACGTCTTTAGGGTTGGATATCATTTCAATTTTATCGATTCTGATTCTACTTATTGGATGTCGTTCTGGTTCCTTCACCACAGATCTTCTTCCTCTTCTTCCTCCTCGTCCCCTTATGTCTCCAAAGCAAAAGGAGTCTCTGTCCTAGAGCGGCGTCTCTGGGACTCGTCTCATCTGGAGCCATCGTTGGTTTCCCTTCAGTATAAAAGGTGAGCTCACCTGTGTTTTGGACCTGAGGCGTTGCTGCTGTTATCGTTAACGTTGAACGCGGTGAAGCGATTCACGCCGCGTTGAAGGAAACGCTTCGTCATGTCGGAGCCGCTTCCTCCCTCGCACCAAACCTCCTTACTGCAGCTGCTGCGGGTTTTTAGTGAAGCTAAGAAACTTTGGAGCGTTTGCTGCGGGCCGCCACGGTCCGGGACCGGAACCACAAGGACTCTCTTCTTCATGGACGTAACAAATGAGGTGACGTTCGGTCGGCGTAGCAGCTGCTGGCAGATCAGAGACACTTGATGGGCTGTAAAACGCTGACTGCAGGAAGTCAGGAGCTGAAATATGCAGGAAGTCAGGAACCGAGGAGCAGGATCCAAACGCACGGGTGTTTTTGAATCCACGGGTCTTGTAAATTTGGTACCCTGCTGCTGCTTCTTCTTGTGAAATAATTAGACCATTTTAAGCCTCTAAAATGATTCAAATACTTTGAGAAGAGAAAATCACTCTGGTTGAAAGAGAAATGATGAAGAACAAACTTCATTTCAGCTAAAACCAACAAACGTTTTTAAATCATTCAGACGACCCAGTCAGACGTACTTCTTCGAGTAGAAGGCGTCGTCCTCTTTCACCTCTTTGACCTCGGGTTTGGGCGGCTCCTCCGACTCTTCGTCTTTGTTCTCGTCTATAAAGAGAAAAACAACATCTTAATTAAAAGCTTCACATTATTCAACAAGAATTATCATAAAAAATCTAAATGCTTTAACTTGGGAGTTCAGCTGAGACGGTTTGTCGACCTGCAGAAACTCGTCTGCTGTCTTTTGTCTGCTATAATAGTAATATAGTGTTAACAGTAGTAATTACATCTTTACTCTCCTTAATACAGATGATTAACTCCACGTCTGCTAATTACAAGCACTTAATGATTTAGTTACCTGACGAAGGTGACTTAATTACTCGATTTAAACTCAATAATTAGCAGTTTAACCAAATAAAGAGAGACACACGAGCCTTTTCAGATCGTTTCCTGCTTCCCTTTGTTTCATACGACAGCAAACTGAACATCAGCTCAGAGCTGTTGCTCGCTCGTCCAGGACAGATTAGATCTGATATATAAAACAGAGTTTAAATGTGACATCTTATATTTAACTAAAATCCCCACAGAGCTTCAGCTTTAAAGGATTTCTATGAGGAGCAAAAGGATTTGACAGCAGACTCATCTCAAAGGGACAGAGGATGAAAAGTACTTCTTGTTTAACCAAAGTCCATTTATAAAACATGAGGTTTTAGCTGGAGATGAACAATTACTGAATTAAATCGATAGAACCTGGCTGAGCGATAATAAAATGATCATTTAAGGGAGTGTTTTCTGGTTTTTGGATGGTGAACTGACTGTCTTGAAGAATCAGACTGGTTGGTGTTTGGTTGTGTCGAGAATTTTAAACTTTTTCTGATATTTTACAGACCAAAAGATTAACTAAATAAATGAGAAACTGATGGGCAGATTAATCGACAGTGAAAATAATCGTTATTTGAAGCTCCGTTTGTGACGGCGTCCTCATCTCCCGCCGTGTCCCACTCAGCTAATTACTAACATTCAGCAATTTATAACAAGACAAACGAGTCAGTACTCATTTATTCACCAACAAGCTTCATTTTAAACCGCAGCTGAAGTGTTAAGTCTTATGTAATTAAATTTAAACCACATGCAGAGGAAGCAGATAAACCTTAAATGATCTTATATCCAACAGTGATTAGAAGTAGAGCTGACAGGTAGGTCTGTTTTTCACATTTCCTGTTCGTCCCAGTAAACTGAATAATCTTTGAGTTTTGGACAGATGAAGACGTCACTTTGGACTCGGGGAACTTTTTAAACTTCTGACATTTAATGGACTAATCAATTAGCTCACAACCTTAAAATCGCTTCCAAAACTCAGATATATAATTTAGCAGTAAATCCTCGAATGTGAGAAGCTGGAACCAGAGAATATTTGGCATTTTTGACCGATAACCACAAATCAATGAATCAGCCAAGCATTTAGCAGAGTAACTGTTAGCAGCAGCCCTGATTAGTTCGTTAAGCTTCCTCTAATGAAGCAGTGAAGAATAAATGACAGATTTAAGCTTCCTCTTCTCATTTATCTCTTCCTGACGGGGTACCTGCGGGCTTAGCGTCCTCGTTCTTCCCGCTGAAGGACAGCGGCGCAGCAGATCCAGGAGCTCCGAACAGGGAGGTATGGGTGGAGGAGGCGCCGGAGGAGGAGAAGGAGAAGCTGGGGGGAGTAGTTTTAGACCCCAAGGAGCCGAGAACCGAGCTGTCCACCTTCTGACCGAAGTTAAACGAGACGCCGGCGCTGGCCGGAGCGTCGGCGGCGCTTTTGTCCCGGTCTTCTGTCACATTTTTGCAGAAGGAGAACAAAGCGGCGGCCGGAGCCGGAGCCGCCGGGCTGCTTCTGCTGGAGGAGGAAGATGAGACGGGAGGAGGAGGAGGAGGGGTGGCCGCGGACGGCAGCATCCCTCCCTGCTTCTTCTCCTCGGAGCCCCCGTCAACAGACCCGGCGCCATACTGCCGCTCGATGCTGGCCAGGTGCCGCTCGTAATCCCTGAAGATGGGGTTGAGATCGCACAGAGGGTTGCCGTTCACGTGCTTGGTGATCCAGTCCCGCACGGAGCAGTTCAGAGCGGTGAGCTGCCGGCTGTACTCCTTGTTGCCGACACTGCCGCCGCTGCTGCAGGAGCTCGGGCTTTGAGTCGGGCTCGGGGCGGAGCCATTGGTCTGCTTGGCGCTGATGTCAGCGGCGGAGGCGGGGCCGTTGAATGTCAGACCTGAGATGAAGAGGGGAGGAATGTTAGTGTGACAGGAGCCGAGGCTGAGAGGAAGAGAAACGAGGAGTCTGCCTCCCTCCCCCCGTCCTGCCCTGCAGCGACGACATCAAATGAATGAGCAGCCAAACACCCCCCCCCTCCCGCCGCCGATTCAGCTCCATTACTCCCCAGCACCAAACCAAGAAGCTGCAACAATGGAGAACGTTTTCAACTATTTCACGTCCACAGAGCAGTGAAGCCAGCCAGCAGAGAGCGCGACCCTTTATACAAGCCGGGAGGATTTTAACAGGATCTGAAACCAGGTCACAGTGCAAAGGGAGAGCTGCTCTGCTGCAGCGCGCTGAAAACAGCTAGTGCAGATTTTAATAACCGATGGCAGCCAGTGGAACAATACACCAGAAAATGACAGTATTGTTCTGATAAGCTGTTCCCAGAGATAACGTTAGAGAAGGTTGAGGTAACCATTAATAAGCAGAGACGGGACCTGAGATTATATTTGTTACAACAACATCTATTCTTTATTCCAGGGATGGTGAAGGAAAGATTAGTATTGACTTTCAAATCAATGTCCATCACAACAAACAGATATTAGTCACCGTTCTCAGCACATCGTGTGAAAGTAAGCAACAAAAAACACATTTTACATTATTGGTAATTATGACTCAACAATTTGATCAATGTTCATATATTGTATTAATTTATTATTTGAATCACGAAATTTGCACTTAATTTTTCTATTTAAATATTATTTTGTGAGGAAAAGGGACTGAAAAAGATTTACTGATCATATTTGTTGACAAAGAATTTATCATAATAGTTTTAAATGTTCTACATTATATTTGTCAGTGATCAACGGTTCGGCATCAAGTGTTAAAAAGAGAAGTTTAACAACAAAATTAACCATCTGGTTTCTTCAATTTTCACTCAGGAGTAAAAATCTGATTTTAATCTTAAAATAAATAATAAATAATGACTTGACATTTATCGATATCAAATGATATTTAATGTTTTTATCGTGATAACATTTTTGACCGTATCACACGGCCATAATTTTTAATTCCTAGAAGGCTTTATTGTGAAATATCTGCAGCTTTGTCTGCTGAGCTTCATGAACGGCACAAAAAGCTGAGTCAGTGAGATAAACATTGATTTGTTGTTCTCATGAGTTAGTGCTCAAACGGTACAGGCAGCTTTTAGTTATGTTATTATTGGATAAGCAGCCGTCTGAGTCCAGCTTTACACAACACCAACATGAACACAGACTTTATTTAACCCCTACCAGAGTTCCCTGAATCAGCTGTTCATGTCACCTTGCTAGCTCCACCCTCTCGTCCAAATATGGTCACGTCTTGTTCCAAAAAACCAACATGGCGACAGCCAAAACGCCAAACTTGAGGCTTCAAAATGCCAGTCCACAAACCATCAGGTGACGACACGGCGGCTCCACAAACTGAAAAGTCAAAAGTGCGTGTGAACCAAGTCGCGATCGGTCGGCTTGGTAGCATCGCATTTCCTGCAAGCCCACAGGAAGGTGCTCCGAGCGGATGTAACGGTGGATCCCTCGAGCGTCGCGACACCAGAGACACGACAGTTTCGCTATCAGAGTTTCCTCCTTCGTTCGAGAACATTTGGAAAGTCTAGAAGAGCCACACAGTTTATTATTTTAACCATGTTCAAGTTAGCGGGGGGCTAAAAGGACGTCACGATCAACACCAGTTCGACTCCAGGTAAAAAACAAAACAATAAATCTCGTGTTCTTCCACCACCCCTGTAACAGAAACAAGAGAACTACTAAACAGCTGGAGGAGGTCAGGACAGATGATGGTTAATGTCAATTTATCAAGGAAATTACAACCTTACACTGAGATGTTTATATCTAACTTTTCTCCCCACAGTAACAGACGTCGGTCCTTGGAGCTGCAAACTGTCTCGTCACTTCGGTGATTTTCAGGTGATGAGACTGTGACACGTCGCATTAGGCCCCACCCACAATTAAAACAAATCCGATCTCCGTCCACAGCAGAGATTCAGAGTTGATTCGTCTACATTAAAACAACTGAAAAAGCACGGATCTGTCGAAAGAAAAAGTCCTGCAGACCAAGAATCAGAAACAGATTTTTTTGGCATGGACCAATAACGAGCTGGGACTGTTGCTGAATGTAACAGGGAGTTAAAAGCGGCGTGGTGGCGGAAAACAGATGGGAGTCGACGCAAAGTAAACGGCGACGTGCACAGTACAAGTGTAGGAGATAGGCCTACGTTTATTTGCATGAGGACCAATCAGAGAGCCAAACATTAGCGCCTGCATCATCGTTGTAAAGTCTCCGTTTTTGCCCGTCCGCACTAAAACGCCCTCCAGAGTTTCGAAGATGCGAAATGGGGTCGACAGCGTTCCAAACTTCTCCGTTTTGGGTATTTGTTTCGTCATTTTAGTTTTTAGTCTGGACGGGAGGAGCAAACGTAGCAAAAGGTCTCCGTTTTAAAAGGAAGCGAAGCCGTTACAGTTCAGCGTCACGGAGCAGCTGTTGTTCATCGTTTGTCTAAAATACTCCCGAACTTTAGGACAGTCGAAGGCGCGGCTTGTAGCTGGAGCTTGTCCGGGGGAATCCCACAAACACCGGATGCAACGACGCTTCGACGCACGTAACGCAAGTCGACTTATTTACATAATCTACTACGTCGACGAATCGCCCCGGCGCGTGTCCTGAATCAGCCTCCAAAGATCCAGAACTGGGAGAAATCCAGGCTTTGACCAAAGCTGTTGAAGGAAACTTCACCTGGTTTACAAATTTATATTCGACGAGTCGAGACGGAGCTGCAGCTTCACACGTCCACGGTTGAATCTACGGTACCGACCGGTTTTCAGGATTTTGGTCTCGTTTCCTGACATCCCTACTCGAGTTAACTCTCCATGACAAAGCAAACAGTCGCTCTCCTCTGCAAAGCGGAAACGAAACCTTCGCCACAGACGGCGCCGGAACGTTCCTCACTGTCATCACGTATAATGCATCTTCTCTCTCTCTCTGTGTCACACTTCAGCAGCGGTGGACTGGATGTTTGCGGGTCACGGCCACAGTAGCTCCAGCTGAACGGACGCACACACCTGATGTGGAGCCAATAGAGGCGCCAAACAACATCAACTCCAATAATCGGTCACTTCACATGGAAGGACAGCTGTTCTCTGCTCACCGGGTGCAGCAGTGGATGAGAAACCTCGAACGATGGCGTGATGCCGTTTCCGTTGGTCAGAGCTGAGGCCTTTAAAGCCGCACCGTTCCCAAAACCAGAAAACGCCGTCGTGGCTCCGCGCGCTGCTGATGTGGCCAAAGAAAAGCCTTTAAAACTTTTAAAGGTGCCGCCACTTCCGGCTGAAACAAAAACACAATTAGAAATGAACAAACAGGATAAGAGGATTCTGTATGGCGTCAAGTATTTAAATAAAAATGCAATAAAGTGTATTAACTAAAACGT
>NW_024044681.1:3456661-3474161 GCF_014851395.1 Micropterus salmoides
TTTAAGCCTCTAAATGATTCAAATACTTTGAGAGAGAAAATCACTCTGGTTGAAAGAGAAATGATGAAGAACAACTTCATTTCAGCTAAAACCAACAAACGTTTTTAAATCATTCAGACGACCAGTCAGACGTACTTCTTCGAGTAGAAGGCGTCGTCCTCTTTCACCTCTTTGACCTCGGGTTTGGGCGGCTCCTCCGACTCTTCGTCTTTGTTCTCGTCTATAAAGAGAAAAACAACATCTTAATTAAAAGCTTCACATTATTCAACAAGAATATCATAAAAATCTAAATGCTTTAACTTGGGAGTCAGCTGAGACGGTTTGTCGACCTGCAGAAACTCGTCTGCTGTCTTTTGTCTGCTATAATAGTATATATAGTGTTAACAGTAGTAATTACATCTTTACTCTCCTTAATACAGATGATTAACTCCACGTCTGCTAATTACAAGCACTTATGATTTAGTTACCTGACGAAGGTGACTTAATTACTCGATTTAAAGTCAATAATTAGCAGTTTAACCAAATAAAGAGAGACACACGAGCCTTTTCAGATCGTTTCCTGCTTCCCTTTGTTTCATACGACAGCAAACTGAACATCAGCTCAGAGCTGTTGCTCGCTCGTCCAGGACAGATTAGATCCGATATAAAAACAGAGTTTAAATGTGACATCTTATATTTAACTAAAATCCCCACAGAGCTTCAGCTTTAAAGGATTTCTATGAGGAGCAAAAGGATTTGACAGCAGACTCATCTCAAAGGGACAGAGGATGAAAAGTACTTCTTGTTTAACCAGAGTCCATTTATAAAACATGAGGTTTTAGCTGGAGATGAACAATTACTGAATTAATCGATAGAACCTGGCTGAGCGATAATAAAATGATCATTTAAGGGAGTGTTTTCTGGTTTTTGGATGGTGAACTGACTGTCTTGAAGAATCAGACTGGTTGGTGTTTGGTTGTGTCGAGAATTTTAAACTTTTTCTGATATTTTACAGACCAAAAGATTAACTAAATAAATGAGAAACTGATGGGCAGATTAATCGACAGTGAAAATAATCGTTATTTGAAGCTCCGTTTGTGACGGCGTCCTCATCTCCCGCCGTGTCCCACTCAGCTAATTACTAACATTCAGCAATTTATAACAAGACAAACGAGTCAGTACTCATTTATTCACCAACAAGCTTCATTTTAAACCGCAGCTGAAGTGTTAAGTCTTATGTAATTAAATTTAAACCACATGCAGAGGAAGCAGATAAACCTTAAATGATCTTATATCCAACAGTGATTAGAAGTAGAGCTGACAGGTAGGTCTGTTTTTCACATTTCCTGTTCGTCCCAGTAAACTGAATAATCTTTGAGTTTTGGACAGATGAAGACGTCACTTTGGACTCGGGGAACTTTTTAAACTTCTGACATTTAATGGACTAATCAATTAGCTCACAACCTTAAAATCGCTTCCAAAACTCAGATATATAATTTAGCAGCAAATCTCGAATGTGAGAAGCTGGAACCAGAGAATATTTGGCATTTTTGACCGATAACCACAAATCAATGAATCAGCCAAGCATTTAGCAGAGTAACTGTTAGCAGCAGCCCTGATTAGTTCGTTAAGCTTCCTCTAATGAAGCAGTGAAGAATAAATGACAGATTTAAGCTTCCTCTTCTCATTTATCTCTCCTCCTGACGGGGTACCTGCGGGCTTAGCGTCCTCGTTCTTCCCGCTGAAGGACAGCGGCGCAGCAGATCCAGGAGCTCCGAACAGGGAGGTATGGGTGGAGGAGGCGCCGGAGGAGGAGAAGGAGAAGCTGGGGGGAGTAGTTTTAGACCCCAAGGAGCCGAGAACCGAGCTGTCCACCTTCTGACCGAAGTTAAACGAGACGCCGGCGCTGGCCGGAGCGTCGGCGGCGCTTTTGTCCCGGTCTTCTGTCACATTTTTGCAGAAGGAGAACAAAGCAGGCGGCCGGAGCCGGAGCCGCCGGGCTGCTTCTGCTGGAGGAGGAAGATGAGACGGAGGAGGAGGAGGAGGGGTGGCCGCGGCGGCAGCCCTCCCTGCTTCTTCTCCTCGGAGCCCCCGTCAACAGACCCGGCGCCATACTGCCGCTCGATGCTGGCCAGGTGCCGCTCGTAATCCCTGAAGATGGGGTTGAGATCGCACAGAGGGTTGCCGTTCACGTGCTTGGTGATCCAGTCCCGCACGGAGCAGTTCAGAGCGGTGAGCTGCCGGCTGTACTCCTTGTTGCCGACACTGCCGCCGCTGCTGCAGGAGCTCGGGCTTTGAGTCGGGCTCGGGGCGGAGCCATTGGTCTGCTTGGCGCTGATGTCAGCGGCGGAGGCGGGGCCGTTGAATGTCAGACCTGAGATGAAGAGGGGAGGAATGTTAGTGTGACAGGAGCCGAGGCTGAGAGGAAGAGAAACGAGGAGTCTGCCTCCCTCCCCCCGTCCTGCCCTGCAGCGACGACAGCAAATGAATGAGCAGCCAAACACCCCCCCCCTCCCGCCGCCGATTCAGCTCCATTACTCCCCAGCACCAAACCAAGAAGCTGCAACAATGGAGAACGTTTTCAACTCCATTTCACGTCCACAGAGCAGTGAAGCCAGCCAGCAGAGAGCGCGACCCTTTATACAAGCCGGGAGGATTTTAACAGGATCTGAAACCAGGTCACAGTGCAAAGGGAGAGCTGCTCTGCTGCAGCGCGCTGAAAACAGCTACGTGCAGATTTTAATAACCGATGGCAGCCAGTGGAACAATACACCAGAAAATGACAGTATTGTTCTGATAAGCTGTTCCCAGAGATAACGTTAGAGAAGGTTTGAGGTAACCATTAATAAGCAGAGACGGGACCTGAGATTATATTTGTTACAACAACATCTATTCTTTATTCCAGGGATGGTGAAGGAAAGATTAGTATTGACTTTCAAATCAATGTCGATCACAACAAACAGATTATTAGTCACCGTTCTCAGCACATCGTGTGAAAGTAAGCAACAAAAACACATTTTACATTATTGGTAATTATGACTCAACAATTTGATCAATGTTCAATATATTGTATTAATTTATTATTTGAATCACGAAATTTGCACTTAATTTTTCTATTTAAATATTTATTTTGTTGAGGAAAAGGGACTGAAAAAAGATTTACTGATCATATTTGTTGACAAAGAATTTATCATAATAGTTTTAAATGTTCTACATTATATTTGTTCAGTGATCAACGGTTTGGCATCAAGTGTTAAAAAGAGAAGTTTAACAACAAAATTAACCATCTGGTTTCTTCAATTTTCACTCAGGAGTAAAAATCTGATTTTAATCTTAAAATAAAATAATAAATAATGACTTGACATTTATCGATATCAAATGATATTTAATGTTTTTATCGTGATAACATTTTTGACCGTATCACACGGCCATAATTTTTTAATTCCTAGAAGGCTTTTATTGTGAAATATCTGCAGCTTTGTCTGCTGAGCTTCATGAACGGCACAAAAAGCTGAGTCAGTGAGATAAACATTGATTTGTTGTTCTCATGAGTTAGTGCTCCAAACGGTACAGGCAGCTTTTAGTTATGTTATTATTGGATAAGCAGCCGTCTGAGTCCAGCTTTTACACAACACCAACATGAACACAGACTTTATTTAACCCCTACCAGAGTTCCCTGAATCAGCTGTTTCATGTCACCTTGCTAGCTCCACCCTCTCGTCCAAATATGGTCACGTCTTGTTCCAAAAAACCAACATGGCGACAGCCAAAACGCCAAACTTGAGGCTTCAAAATGCCAGTCCACAAACCATCAGGTGACGACACGGCGGCTCCACAAACTGAAAAGTCAAAAGTGCGTGTGTAACCAAGTCGCGATCGGTCGGCTTGGTAGCATCGCATTTCCTGCAAGCCCACAGGAAGGTGCTCCGAGCGGATGTAACGCGGTGGATCCCTCGAGCGTCGCGACACCAGAGACACGACACGTTTCGCTATCAGAGTTTCCTCCCTTCGTTCGAGAACATTTGGAAAGTCTAGAAGAGCCACACAGTTTATTATTTTAACCATGTTCAAGTTAGCGGGGGGCTAAACAGGACGTCACGATTCAACACCAGTTCGACTCCACGGGTAAAAAGCAAAACAATAAATCTCGTGTTCTTCACTCACACCCCTGTAACAGAAACAAGAGAACTACTAACAGCTGTGAGGAGGTCCAGGACAGATGATGGTTTAATGTCAATATATTATCAAGGAAATTACAACCTTACACTGAGCATGTTTAATATTCTTAACTTTTCTCCCCACAGTAACAGACGTTCGGTCCTTGGAGCTGCAAACTGTCTCGTCACCTTCGGTGATTTTCAGGTGATGAGACTGTGACACGTCTGCATTAGGCCCCACCCACAATTAAAACAAATCCGATCTCCGTCCACAGCAGAGATTTCAGAGTTGATCTCCGTCTACATTAAAACAACTGAAAAAGCAGAAGATCTGTCGAAAGAATAAAGTCCTGCAGACCAAGAATCAGAACAGATTTTTTTTTGGCATGGACCAATAACGAGCTGGGACTGTTGCTGAATGTAACACGGGAGTTAAAAGCGGCGTTGGTGGCGGAAAACAGACTGGGAGTCGACGCAAAGTAAACGGCGACGTGCACAGTACAAGTGTAGGCAGATAGGCCTACGTTTTATTTGCATGAGACCCAATCAGAGAGCCAAACATTAGCGCCTGCATCATCGTTTGTAAAGTCCTCCGTTTTTGCCCGTCCGCACTAAAACGCCCTCCAGAGTTTCGAAATGCGAAATGGGGTCGACAGCGTTTCCAAACTTCTCCGTTTTGGGTATTTGTTTTCGTCATTTTAGTTTTTAGTCTGGACGGGAGGAGCAAACGTAGCAAAAGGTCTCCGTTTTAAAAGGAAGCGAAGCCGTTTACAGTTCAGCGCTCACGGAGCAGCTCGTTGTTCATCGTTTGTCTAAAATACTCCCGAACTTTAGACAGTCGAAGGCGCGGCCTTGTAGCTGGAGCTTGTCCGGGGGAATCCCACTAACACCGGATGCAACGACGCTTCGACGCACGTAACGCAAGTCGACTTATTTACATAATCTACTACGTCGACGAATCGCCCCGGCGCTCGTGTCCCTGAATCAGCCCTCCAACAGATCCAGAACTGGGAGAAATCCAGGCTTTGACCCAAAGCTGTTGAAGGAAACTTCACCTGGTTTACAAACTTTTATATTCGACGAGTCGAGACGGAGCTGCAGCTTCACACGTCCACGTGTTGAATCTCCGGTACCGACCGGTTTTCAGGATTTTGGTCTCGTTTCTCCTGACATCCCTACTCGAGTTAAACCTCTCCATGACAAAGCAAACAGTCGCTCTCCTCTGCAAAGCGGAAACGAAACCTTCGCCACAGACGGCGCCGGCACGTTCCTCACTGTCATCACGTATAATGCACTCTCTCTCTCTCTCTCGTGTCACACTTCAGCAGGTGGACTGGATGTTTGCGGGTCACGGCCACAGTAGCTCCAGCTGAACGGACGCACACACCTGATGTGGAGCCAATAGAGGCGCCAAACAACATCAACTCCAATAATCGGTCACTTCACACTGAAGGACAGCTGTTCTCTGCTCACCGGGTGCAGCAGTGGATGAGAAACCTCCGAACGATGGCGTGATGCCGTTTCCGTTGGTCAGACCGCTGAGGCCTTTAAAGCCGCCACCGTTCCCAAAACCAGAAAACGCCGTCGTGGCTCCGCTCGCTGCTGATGTGGCCAAAGAAAAGCCTTTAAAACTTTTAAAGGTGCCGCCACTCTCCGGCTGAAACAAAACAACACATTTAGAAATGAACAAACAGGATAAAGAGGATTCTGTATGGCGTCAAGTATTTAAATAAAAATGCAATAAAGTGTATTAACTAAAACGTTCAGATTGATGGTTTTACCTCGCCAATATTTCTGCGTTTGGCTTTCTTAATCGCCCGGTTCTTCAACACATCTTCACTTGCGACTGAAAACGTCCCGGCCTGGTGAACAACACGATGTCTGGGTTAGATTTAAAGTTCCTACACGTCTGAACTCTCATTCTGAATCATCAAAAACACTCTTTTATAAAAAGCTGTAAACCGGTGGGAGATTTGGAGACGATGAAACTCACCTCCTCTCCCTCCTCCTCCTGATCCCAGTTCCTGTCCGTTAGCTCTTTATCAGCGATCCTCTTCGCCATCCCACCGGCTCTGTAACACACAACGAGCAGACGCACAGTTAGTTCAGCAGCAGCGAGGACCGGGTAATGTTCACATCGCACCACAATATGTAAAATAATTCAACATGTCGGGATGAACTAAGTACTTCTGTTTTATGCTACTATACACTTTAACTTTACTACATTTCAGAGTGAAACATTAAACCTATTACTGCACCAACATGTTTACGCATCAATAATAATAATAACAGGACACTAATAAGAGGTTTTCTACTAGCATGACGAGTACCTTCACTTCTGATCCTGCTGCTCATAATACTGTACAAATACTGTGACTTCCACATTTGTACTATTTCTCCTTCATTAGCAGAGAGGGAGCTGGTGAAACAGGCATCTGGAGTTTAGGGGCTGCAGCTGATTTATAAACTTTAGACTGACTAAACTGATTTTAAAAAATTAGTTAATCGACAAAACAATAACTGGCAATACTTTTGATAATCGGTTCAGAAACTAGCTTCATAGATGGTTGAAAAATGGTTCCTCTAGCTTCATTTGAATAGAATTAAGATGATCAATAAAGTCGTTGTGGCAGATTATGTGTAAGGTAACAACTACTGCACGACAAGAATATTACTTATTTATAGCCTAATTAATATAATATGTTTTGTATATGAAGGAGAGCCCCGTTTATCATTATAATGTAATCTGACATTATTATAGTTAGTACTAGTAGTAGAATATTAGTATTTTTTATTTCCTGTTTGGCTGGCTACATACACTATATCCTTAATATTCCTTATCAGTCGTTCTCCTGCCTCCTGTTTGTTAACACATGAATATATTTAGTTGTACTTCAGTCATTCTGTCATGTTATCTTGGTAAAGTCTCACAACATAACAAATATTAGAGATAATCTTTGTTCAGGTTGTGCGTTTCTGAGAAGAAGAGTATCGGATTTTAAAATCCTCATATATCAAAATCTGTATTTTAAACCCCGTATCGGTCGGGCTCTACAAAACATGTCCCAAATTCTTGGTTCCAGCTTGTCAGATGTGAATGTATGCTGGTTTATACCTTTTTAATTGCTTTGTCGTAAAAACAAGACATTTAAATACGTCACCTCGAGCTCTGAGAGACTCTAATGACCTTTAACACTACTTCCTTAAAAAAGGAACTACCAGAGAAGATATTTAGACAAACAGGAAATAAAAATACATCACATGATAAAAAGCCATAATTATTAAGAATAAGTAGAATAAAGTCTGTGAGACCAAGTTAAAGACTTGGACTAACTATTAACGCCCAAAGATGCTCCCCAGTCACTAATAGTTTGTACATGAGTAGGAGCATTATCAATTCAACTTTCAATTTCAAAATCGCTTTCTTGGCACGAAAGAATAATTTTCATATTGCAAAGCAAAACAATAAGACAAGAAACAGTATAACATCATAACAATAACATGTTGCTACAGTCCGTACCATGCTTTTTATATATATATATATATATATATTTTACTTAAGTTTTTATATTTCACATTTTCACCTAGGAGGTGTGGAGGTTCTCCTGAACCGTTTTTGGTCTCAGATTCTGGATAGGTTTCAGTAATTTGGGGACGTAGTTTCCTCTTAGATCTTTGACTTTTTTTTTGTGAGGAAATGTTTTTCTTCCCATGTATCTTTCTGTTTGTGTATTTGCAATTTTGTTCGGGTAGATTATGTGTCCTGAGGGCGACAGTGACACATCTGAGGGAATCAAAAATAATAATAGTAACCGTACAACAAACATTCAGCCAACATCACAGCAGCAAGTGTTGTAAGAATATTCTGGAAGGATAAAACCCATCTTTCATTTAATTAACGTGGTGATGTGAGATTTAAAGATTTGGCTTCTTGATGTGTTTCCCAGTGAACCCCAGAGACACAGAAACTGCATCATGTAGAGTTTAAGTTGGGTTAACAGATACCTAAGTTAGCATAGTTAGCTCGTCCTTCCAGGCTAACAAGCGTCAACTAGTTTCTCAACTCAGGGAACTGAAGCTTCAGCCAGATTAACAGTTAACCGGCTAAATAGCTGACTCTTAAAAGTACAGGCAGTGAAAACCCTGCTAATATGTTCATTCAGGTATCTGACGTGCACCCGGAGGCGGTTAGCCGGTGAGCTGACGGCCTTAACGTTAACCGGCGGGCCCGCATATTAGCAGCTAGCAGCTAACGCCATGTTAAACACAGCTTGAAGGCTAACATTAGCTCCTCACACAGGCCGGCTACGATGTTTATCAGTTTTAAAGTTCACGTACCTTTGCTGGAATGTAAATTCCGACCTCTACCCTCTGAATGACTCTCAAACCGCTTCACGTAACGCAGACCGTTTCAGAAACGTTAGCTAACCTGCTTCAGGTACGAACCGCTGTGCGGAGATTCTCACGCCACCATTTCACACAGCGGCGCATCCGCATGGGTTCCCGCGCCCCACCTTCCTGCGCATGCGCACCTGACACAGCGTTCACAGTGGGAGTTGTAGTCCATCAAGTGTTGAAGTGTTCAGAAACACCGTTAAAGGTCCAGTAGAGGAGGATCTGCTGACAGAAATGCAATATAATATCCATAACTATGTTTTCTGTGGTTTAGAAAGACCTTAAATAATGAACCATATTGTTTTTATTATCTTAGAATCAGACATGTCTATCTACATACACCGCGGGTGCTCTTACGTGGACGTCATCATGTTTCTGCATTTTCTCCAATTGGACAAACTGCTCATCAGTTCATCTGATTCATCACTACCAATCTGAAAAGTGAAGCCTTAAACCTGCGTCCTCTCTATCAGCCAGCAGGGGGCGACTTAAACCTGCGTCCTCTCTAGCAGCCAGCAGGGGGCGACTTAAACCTGCGTCCTCTCCAGCAGCCAGCAGGGGGCGACTTAAACCTGCGTCCTCTCTATCTGCCAGCAGGGGGCGACTTACACCTGCGTCCTCTCCAGCAGCCAGCAGGGGGCGACTTACACCTGCGTCCTCTCTAGCAGCCAGCAGGGGGCGACTTAAACCTGCGTCCTCTCCAGCAGCCAGCAGGGGGCGACTTAAACCTGCGTCCTCTCCAGCAGCCAGCAGGGGGCGACTTAAACCTGCGTCCTCTCCTCTCCAGCAGCCAGCAGGGGGCGACTTACACCTGCGTCCTCTCTAGCAGCCAGCAGGGGGCGACTTAAACCTGCGTCCTCTCTATCTGCCAGCAGGGGGCGACTTACACCTGCGTCCTCTCCAGCAGCCAGCAGGGGGCGACTTAAACCTGCGTCCTCTCCAACAGCCAGCAGGGGGCGACTTAAACCTGCGTCCTCTCCAGCAGCCAGCAGGGGGCGACTTAAACCTGCGTCCTCTCTAGCAGCCAGCAGGGGGCGACTTAAACCTGCGTCTTCTCCAGCAGCCAGCAGGGGGCGACTTAAACCTGCGTCCTCTCCAGCAGCCAGCAGGGGGCGACTTAAACCTGCGTCCTCTCCAGCAGCCAGCAGGGGGCGACTTACACCTGCGTCCTCTCCAGCAGCCAGCAGGGGGCGACTTAAACCTGCGTCCTCTCTAGCAGCCAGCAGGGGGCGACTTAAACCTGCGTCCTCTCTAGCAGCCAGCAGGGGGCGACTTAAACCTGCGTCCTCTCCAGCAGCCAGCAGGGGGCGACTTAACCTGCGTCCTCTCCAGCAGCCAGCAGGGGGCGACTTAAACCTGCGTCCTCTCCAGCAGCCAGCAGGGGGCGACTTAAACCTGCGTCCTCTCCAGCAGCCAGCAGGGGGCGACTTAACCTGCGTCCTCTCCAGCAGCCAGCAGGGGGCGACTTAAACCTGCGTCCTCTCCAGCGCCAGCAGGGGGCGACTTAAACCTGCGTCCTCTCTAGCGGCCAGCAGGGGGCGACTTAAACCTGCGTCCTCTCCAGCGCCAGCAGGGGGCGACTTAAACCTGCGTTCTCTCCAGCAGCCAGCAGGGGGCGACTTAAACCTGCGTCCTCTCTAGCGGCCAGCAGGGGGCGACTTAAACCTGCGTCTCTCCAGCAGCCAGCAGGGGGCGACTTAAACCTGCGTTCTCTCCAGCAGCCAGCAGGGGGCGACTTAAACCTGCGTCTCTCCAGCAGCCAGCAGGGGGCGACTTGAACCTGCGTCCTCTCTAGCAGCCAGCAGGGGGCGACTTGAACCTGCGTCCTCTCCAGCAGCCAGCAGGGGGCGACTTAAACCTGCGTTCTCTCCAGCGGCCAGCAGGGGGCGACTTAAACCTGCGTCCTCTCCAGCGGCCAGCAGGGGGCGACTTAAACCTGCATTCTCTCCAGCAGCCAGCAGGGGGCGACTTAAACCTGCGTTCTCTCCAGCAGCCAGCAGGGGGCGACTTAAACCTGCGTTCTCTCCAGCAGCCAGCAGGGGGCGACTTAAACCTGCGTTCTCTCCAGCGGCCAGCAGGGGGCGACTTGAACCTGCGTCCTCTCTAGCGGCCAGCAGGGGGCGACTTAAACCTGCGTCCTCTCCAGCGGCCAGCAGGGGGCGACTTAAACCTGCGTCCTCTCTAGCAGCCAGCAGGGGGCGACTTAAACCTGCATTCTCTCCAGCAGCCAGCAGGGGGCGACTTAAACCTGCGTCCTCTCTAGCAGCCAGCAGGGGGCGACTTAAACCTGCATTCTCTCCAGCAGCCAGCAGGGGGCGACTTAAACCTGCGTCCTCTCTAGCAGCCAGCAGGGGGCGACTTAAACCTGCATTCTCTCCAGCAGCCAGCAGGGGGCGACTTACACCTGCGTCCTCTCCAGCGGCCAGCAGGGGGCGACTTAAACCTGCATTCTCTCCAGCAGCCAGCAGGGGGCGACTTAAACCTGCGTCCTCTCCAGCAGCCAGCAGGGGGCGACTTAAACCTGCGTCCTCTCCAGCAGCCAGCAGGGGGCGACTTAAACCTGCGTCCTCTCCAGCGGCCAGCAGGGGGCGACTTAAACCTGCATTCTCTCCAGCAGCCAGCAGGGGGCGACTTAAACCTGCGTCCTCTCCAGCAGCCAGCAGGGGGCGACTCCAGCGGCTGCAGAAAGAAGTGTGATTGTATAGAAGTCTGTGAGAAAATGTTTCTACTTGTCAGCTGATTTATTCCCTCAGTAAATACTTTCCTGATGAGTTTCTGGTCTCAGTCGCTAGTTTCAAGTCTTCTTCAACACAGCATGATGTTCATTTAGTAAATTATGGTCCCATTTAGAGGAAAATGACTGAAAAAGCTCATCAGGACTCGGCTGTTCATTTTTCTGGTAAGTACATTCTGTTTGGGGCGGCTGTGGCTCGTTAATCGGAAGGTCGGCGGTTCAATTCCTGGCTCCCCCTGGTTGCATGTCAAAGTGTCCTTGGGCAAGATACTGAACCCCGAATTGCCCCTGGCGGCTATTCCGCCAGTGTATGAGTGAGTGTGAATGTTAGTTTCCGTTTGAGCACTTAGGCTCAGTGTATGAATGTGTGTGACTGGTGAATGCAGATGTAGTGTAAAAAGTGCTTTGAGTGGTCGAAAAGACCAGAAAGGCGCTATACAAGTACGGAGCATTTACATTTTAAGCCTGTTTGTCACTAGCAAAAATTAGCATCCCAGCTAATATCACAGTTAATATGAATTACAAATGCACTTATCTAACCAAGCTCACTACCTCCACCCTCTCGTCCAAACATGGTCACGTCTGGTTGTCTGGTTGCAAAAAATCAAGATGGCGCTTGCAAAGGGAGGGGTGAGCGGTCACTGAGCTGTTGGTTGCAACCCTCAATACTAGACGCTATTAAAACCTACACACACAACATGACCTCTTCAAAAAAAGAAACAAAATACGATAAGTTCGAATCTGAACACTAAACTCTAAACGTAAACTCAGTGATCGTCAGGATCAAATAAATCAAATATGTACACAATATGTCCATATAATGTATAATGTGCAAACAGTAAATAACATTTAATTTAACTGAATATCAAAATAGATTAATAGATGCTGGGTAAGTAAGTATATTTTAATCACCTTTGTAACACTTTTACTTACATAAAAAATTTGAATGCAGGACTTTACTTGCATCTGTAGTGGTCATAAAACATCACATCTACACCAGGAAACAAACAAAAAACATGTTACCTTTATATTTAGCTGACTCTTTTATCCAAAGCAACTTACAGCTACTAGACATGTCAGAGGTCGCACGCCTCTGGAGCAACGAGGGGTTAAGTGTCTCAGGGACACAATGGTGGATGTGTCACAGTGGGGAATTGAACCTGGATTTGTCACACTAAAGCCATGTGTCTTATCCACTGCCCCTTCACAACCCCTAAACATGCATAGTCACACTATTTATTCAGCCAACAATAATAATTTACATATGATGCTAACAACTGAAAAATCGAGATAGGTGTGTATTTCCTAACATTTGAAATATATCTCTAAATTTGTCGTTCAACATGTTCTCACTCCTAACTCATTACATATGGAAGCTTGGTCCGGGCCCCTTTGCTTTGCTTTTTAACGCACTTTAGCATCATTTTTCGATGTTTAGGGCTCTGCAGTCAAGTTAACAAGAATAAATATGCAACATCTGGTTAGACTTTCAAAATTAAAGTACGTGTTAACGTTGTGAAACTACTTGGTTAGGTTTAGGAAAAGATCAGGGTTTGAGTTAAAAGTAATTTGTAACTTAAATTATAAAAGTACTTTATTGTACTTTTATTGTGAAATACACATAAATGTAGCGAAATTCATCCTCCGCATTTAATCCATCCCTGAAGGGAGCAGTGGGCCTGGGGACCGACTCCAGATCTACATCAGTGTCACTGGTCAACGGCTCGGACTGAAGAAACCTAACGTGTTTTTGATGGTGGGGGAAACCGGATCACGCGGACACGGGGAGAACATGCAAACTCCACACAGGAAGGCCGAGACACCCGGGGGAAGAACGTTACTTACGTCAATTAACTTACGTCAATTAACTTACGTCAGTTTAGTAACGTTATTTGTGCAACTTACGTAACCTAAAAAAAGCTCTACGTTGACTTCTTGCTGACACCGGTCTCCTGGTCTCCGTCCACCCCAACCCTTCCTCAGACTGTTCTGTTAAATATCCTATGCCTCCCTTTAGCACTAATAAATGACACTACAGGGCTTCACCCAGTGCGTTACAAACTGACGCCAACAGGTCTTGACCGGACGTCAATATGTGAAGACTTGGGAGTGAGAACGAGTTGTTTTCTTACATTAAGTTTAAAATGTGAATGAGTTAATTTAAAACTGTAATTTTTCATCTAAAATCCTGAAAGTTTATTTTGACGCGTTCCAATGTGTCGTCGTTGATTTGTTTGGGGGATACGTTTCATTTCTGGCGTCGTGTTAAACCCTAAAGATACAAGATTTCATCATATAGAGTCAAACAAACATTAAAGTGCAACTTGAATACAAACTTATCTCTTAACCTCAGATGAAGAAAACTGTTTCTTTTAAAAATAAGCTGTTGTTGCCACATCAAGGTCAGAATAACTTTCAGGACGGGAGATATTATCAGTCACTCCACCTGCGAGATGTAAACGAGCTCTGCACACGTGTCCTGCTTTGATTTAACCTGCACAGCTTTTCCCTTCAGCTAAATGGCGGTTTGGGGATTTGACAGCCAATCCATTTCAGCTTTTATTCCACCTTTCAGCAGTGCTGTGTGTTGCAGGGCTGAGGGGGAAAAAAAGAAAAATCAGGATGCATGCAGAGGCTCGAGGGATCGGGGGGTAAAATGGTGCAGAGCCGGGCAGCAGATGGCTCGTCTCCAAGCTTTCAGGATCCCGGTCGGCCTTGCCAAATAGGAACAGGTGCTGGAGAAAGTAGGAAGTGAGCTGTGGGCCCTAGCGGCAGCAGGAGACCCTTGACCAGCTGGCGAGGAGAAAATGGAAAGACTTGGCAGCAGAAAAAAGAGAGAACCTGTATAATGTAGAAGGAACAGGCCAGCCAACATGTGAGCCTGAGAGAGGCAGGGGTCCTTTAAACACATCTCACTGACTGACAGGAGCTGCTTTTAAAAGGCTCCCATCAACACAGCTTTTTATTTCCTGATATGTCACTGTTTACTTCCACAGAATGTTTTCCACACGCTGGAAGTTCAGTGATCAGAGTCCATGTTGCACAAATGAAAGTATAAAAAGAGAAATAAACGACCTACAGACGTGTGAAATCCTGAGAGACTCATTTATGGTTTCTCCCTAAGTGGTGTGAAACAATATTTAAAAGATCATCCACAAAGTTGAAGGTCCAGCATTTCAGGGAAATATACGCCTTTGGTTTTGGACTTGAGGATTTCTGGAACTACTAACACAAATTTAGGAAATAAAATCAACAGGATGAGAATAAAGTGCTATTTAAACCTTATTCTCAAAATGCTAAATAAATAAAAATGTGGCCCCGATACTCCGTCAGTGGATTTTAAGGAGAATGTATTTGGCAACAAATCTTAATTTGAAGAATTTTTTTTTACAAGATATAAAGGACAATATAAAAGTCATTGCCTCCTGATGAAACTCCAAATACATCTTTACATAAACTTAAAAAGATCAGTTTACATTTACTCATTTGACATTTGAGGAACAACATACAAGCACGAGATCTACAGCTGACAACACATACTAGTAAGAGCAGCAATAAACAGCATTAAGAGCTAATGGCACATATCACATCAATGGGAAAGAAGTTAGAGTTAACTTCAGTGACATCTAAAGTTTTCAGGAGCTTCTTGAAGTCAGAGAGGGACTCGCCTGCTCTGATGGCGTTCATTTGGGTGTAATTTCACTGTGAATATTTGCTGCTTTTCTCTGCTTTCACCACAATAAGCTGAACATCACTGCACTGAACTGAAATATGACTGTTTGAAGACGTCAGACAGTTACGAGCAAAATGAGTCTGAATCTGTAAATGTTACAGTTTTTTTTATCGCTTTTTGGTCCTATCATCACAAGTCCAACACTCTGAACGCACCACGCCGGTAACACAGCCAGTCTTTCATTCAAACCACACAACCACCGAGTCAAACTACACGTTTCTGGTGAGATATGAACATATGGTTTAATCACCAAACACAACATAAGGATATCTTTTCAGTTGACTCATTTTAATGATCAGTGAATCCAATAACAAACAATGCGAGATACGAGTTTCAAATCACCTTAGAAGTGCTGGAAGTAGGACGCTACCGTGTAGTGTGAAAAGACAGATCGCACCTCTGAGGCTCTGTTTGTTACTGAGAGCACCAAGCTGTTCACTGAGGCTGTAGGTTTGAATCCCACTGAGGTCACATAGAGTGAAAATCTCACTCCTCAGGGTGATTCGGAAGTTTTGAATCTGAACATATCAGGCAAATGAAACAACAATACATGCGTGTACATTAAGCACATGTTTCAGCGATGGTCAATTAGGAACAATGAGCTTAGTTATAGTAAAAGGTATTTTAATAATAGAGAAGAAAATCTTGGCACATTCTGCATCTACTTTGCATGAACATAATGTATTTCAGTGTGAAACACGTCTTTCTGTACCGACATTTTTTTGTTGTGAAAAAAGATCCTTTTGGATGATCTGTTGTGTTTTTTGTACTAAGAGTGCTGAAATATTACCAAGCAGTTGTGTGAACAGGACCACAGAGACAGAAAAGAACTGTAATAGTTCTCTAACTGAGAGTTTTAGAAAAGACTCTTTTAAATCTCGGCTGAAAATGTTTTTATTTGCCTTTAGCTCAGTTTCACACATTTCAGTAGTGTTTTTATCTTGTTTTTAATAATCTAATGTCTTTTCATTTTAATTTTTGTCTCATGTGTAAAGCACTTTGACAGACTGTTGTTTAAATCTTGTTTTTAATATCTTTTGTCTGTTAATTACTGATTTTACTTTATATTAATTACTTGTTTTCTCCGTGATGTGTCTCTGTATTTGCATCTGTCAGCACTCTGAATGGCCGCGGAGTTTGAAAGGTAAATAAACTTGTTTGCTGATGTTTCCTGAGCAGGTTTTCTCGTCACCTTCAGAGGCTTCAGAGGCTGCTGCTTTAATGGAGGCAGCTCCTTCCTGCTGCGCAGAGTCAATTACAGTGTGTTCATAAGTTGGAGGGCCCCTCAGCTCCGTATGGGGGCCCCACCTCTCAGCAGGGTCCACTGAAGCCCGGAGCAGGCGGAGGGGCTCAGAGCGCGTCGGTCCGGGCCCTCAGAGCTCAGCGGGGCCAGTTTGTTTGTGTGGTACCAAACTTCAGAGCTGTGAGCAGAATCAAAGCCGCCCCCCACCCCCCCATCCCCGGAGAGGGCTGATAAGCTATTGATCTCCGGCCGTGAAGGGATGTTGAACATCAGTGATTATTGCAAATTAGGTGAGATGAGGGAACTCAAACCCCAGAGATGCACAAACACAGCACAGGCGACGAGTTTCAAGTTAATGCAAAAACACACTGGAGCTACATATTCATTCATTCATTCATCCGGTTATTTATTTATTCAGTATTCGTTCATTCACTTTCCATGTAATTATTAATTAACTCTTTAATTAACTCATTCATTTATTCATTTACATGCACATTAATTTACTATCACAATTTAGTTATCACTGTAACTATTAATTTCCAATTTATTACTAATGATAAATTCATCCTTTCATGATTCATTTATGAGTTCACCTGTTGGCTCATTTGTTTGTTAATCATTTATTCATTCATTCATTCACTCACTTTTTATATATTCAGTAATTTATTCATATTCATTCATCCATTCACATACCAATTAAATCATATACTTTTACCTGTCACTTAACTTATCCCTTCATCCATTTATTTACTAATTATATGCCCATTCATTTACTTACATTAATTTACTAATTAATCACTATTACTATTAATCCTTTCATTCATTCATTCATTCATTCATTCATTACCTGTTGGCTAATTCATTTGTTAGTCCATTCATTCATTCATTCATGTTTCATTTATGTTTGCATGTATTCATTCATCCATTCACATACTAATTAATTAATTTACCTTTACCTGTTAGTTAACTAATCCATTCATCCATTCATTCACTTATCAGTCAATCTATTGGCACATTCAATTCAACAATTCATTCATTCACTACGTAATCTAATAGTTTATTCATTAATCCTTCCATTAACTAATCCATTAATTAATTCACTTTTTGATAAATTTATCTACTGTGCATACATTCATTCACATGTTCACTCATTCATCTTATTCATTCCTTAATCCATCCTCCTATCCATTAATTGATTTATTCAATCTCGTTCAATTATAATCTTATCTAATTTATCTAAATAAACAGCACTGAATGAA
>NW_024044681.1:3476661-3482574 GCF_014851395.1 Micropterus salmoides
ATAGACAGACAGACAGACAGACGATAGATAGATAGGCAGACAGACAGACAGACAGACAGACAGATAGATAGATAGATAGACAATAGACAGAGAGACAGACAGACAGACAGACAGACAGACAGATAGGCAGAGAGACAGACAGACAGACAGACGATAGATAGACAGACAGACAGACAGACAGACAGACAGACAGACAGACAGACAGGCAGAGAGACAGATAGACAGACGATAGATAGACAGACAGACAGACAGACGATAGATAGATAGGCAGACAGACAGACAGACAGATAGATAGATAGGCAGACAGACAGACAGACAGATAGATAGATAGATAGATAGACGACAGACAGACAGACAGACAGACAGACGATAGATAGATAGATAGATAGATAGATAGATAGATAGATAGATAGACAGACGATAGATAGATATACAATTTAATCATCCCTGATGGAATATCACAGGGTAATCTTTAAGGTCCAGTTTGTAATATTGACAGAAATGTGATATAATACACATTAACTATGTTTTCAGTTGTGTGTAAAGACCTTCCATGATGAACCGTTATGTTTTTTATTACCTTAGAATGAGACATTTCTATCTCCAGACACCGCGGGACCTCTTACATGGAAGACGCCATGTTGCACCGCCATGTTTCTACAGAAGCCCAAACAGACAAACTGTTCTACAGACCGTGTTTTACTGTTACATCAAATACATATGAAGAAGAACTAGTAGTAGTAGCAGCAGTAGAAGCAGTAGTAGCAGTAGTAGTAGCAGTAGTAGTAGCAGTACTAGTAGTAGTCGTCTGGTTTGTTAGGAGTATGGTGATACTTGATGGTGCATTCAAGTGGTGTCGGAATAAGCTGAATCTTTTTATCCTCCTTAAATCTTTATTTGAAAAAGAGGAATGAAGTGTACATGGGACATAAAGAAGTATACAGAGCAGTATACAAAAATATAAGAAGACACAAATAATAAACACTTTGCCAGGGGAGTCTGTCTTATATAAAGTTACTAAAGACAACATATGTTGACAGTTTTCAGGATTTAGAAATTAAATCGATATAATGTGCAACCTCGTGGAGAAAAAAGACAAAATTTGTTTTTTTACTGATGAATTTACAATTGTCTTTACAATGAATACATTTATTATGAAGTACTTACTTCATTTGAGGAAAAGTGAATGCATCATGAGCCATTGGCTGCAATTCACAACCCTCACCACTAGTTGCCACTAAAACTTACACACTGAACCTTCAGTTTATCAGATAAATTCAAAATCAGCACATTTGGAGATTCATGGTTTTCTCTGGATAGGAAAGGTATGAGCGATTGTTGCCTAAAAAGTAGCTGTCAGACAAACGTAGTGGTGTTAAAAGTACCAAATTTGCCTCTGAGATATAGTGAAATAGGAAGTGGCATAAAATGGAAAGTACAAGTACCTCGAATTTGTACTTAAGTACAGTACTTAAGTAAATGCATTTCAGTGCAACCTGCTGACCCTGCGGAGAAATATGCAAGGTATTGAGTATATGAATGAATATTTCTTTGACGAACAGCAGCCTGTAGTTGTTCTTCAGTCATGTTTAATGCGGATGCAGCCGCTATATGAATTGTGTCTTTGATGTTTCGCTGCTGGATGCAGCATTAACAGCCTGCTGTCAGATGTTTTTTGGGAGTTCTTCCTCCCCGCTGCTCTGGATCAGAGCTCATAGCAGCCTGTGAAGCTGATCCTCCACCTGGGGAAATATCCATCTGATAAATGAATTCGCCCGTCAGCCTCTTTAAAGCTTCCTGATTACAAACTGTCTGTTTGGTTTAATATGAAGTGGCTCGGCAAACACTAAAGGGAGTTTAGAACAATCAGACTGAGATGATTGAATTATGGGGATTAATAATTCATTCCTATTAATCCTCAAACTTAAAACGAGTGAGTGGTTGTTGCCAAAGAGCTGCGTCACCGCCGGATTAGAGAAAAGGTTTTTTGTTCCAGTCTGAGGGAATTTAAAGCTGCGTCATTATAAAACTGTATTAACACAACAATAACATTATTTCATTGTCAGTAGTGGAAGAAGTGCTCAGATCCTTCACTTGAGTAAAGTACCACCATGTAGAAATACTCTGCTACATGTCCTTAATGTTAGAAGTACAACATCAAAATACACTTAGAGTACCAACAGTAAAACTCATTTCAGAATCATGTATAATGGTAGTAATAAAAATAATAAATACGAGTTATTTATGTGTTCATTACTTTAATATTGCACCTAAAGTTGGAGCTCAATTTAATTAATTTCTATATATTTAATATCTTTAAACACACATGGGTAGCTTGTCAATTTGGGGTTCAATAAGTCTCAGTGATTTAATATAATTATTTATTTGTTGATTGTAGTTAGTGACGCAAGTTTCCGGCGTACGGAAAGTCGAGTTTATTCCATATCCTTGATATGTGCGGGGGCTTCCTATTGGCTCTCGGTTTTAAAAAAAAGCCAACCAATCAGGACCCAGCCTCTTCATTTGCATGTTGTTGTGCACTCGTTAACATGTTGACCTGAGGAACTGCAACTAGTTAACCAGTGGCTGCGTGTTACAGTTACATGTTAACTAGGAAGGGTAAATTTATGTCGTACTAGTCAACTAGTCAGGATCAAAAAGTTTACTAGTTAACTAGAAAAGGCCAAAATGTCCACTAGTAACGCTCCATTTGAGCGGACATTTTGTTTTTGTGAGGAGGGTGGGGCTTTAAAGAAGAGAAGAAGAGGGCGGAGCCTTTTATAGGCAGTAACAAACATGGCCGACACTTAGTGCCAGTGAGGCTGTGAGAGGGATAAAAAGGTAAACATGCAGGATCATACACCTAGAGGGGCTGTGGTGCTTTCAGGTGCTCCTTGGATTTCACAATTCCCAAGTTGAGAAGTCTTTTTTTTCTGACTACGATGTGTTCATGTGCTTTTTAACATGGATGCTAGGCTAAAAGGTGGGTTGGACTGTCATTTTCATCCAAGTGTGCTGAAACATTTTGAAGCTTTCTATTACAAAGTGATTTTGTCCTGGAGTTGTAACTACACCAGTACCACTAAAATATTGCTTGTACTGCAAAAACTGCTAATAAATATCTTTTCTAATTAATCTCAGTCGCTTTACATGGACACCATGTTACAAATGACATGTTAGCAGAAAATGTATATGTAATACGTGATTTCACACCACTAATCAAATGTTTCTAACCATCACCATGTTGTCCGTTTGAGTCAACAACTCGGCAACTCGTGTACCAACATTTTTTCCTACTTGCAGAGTTGTTCCTACTCAGGGGGTGTTATTTTCCAAGTCGGGAAAAAGAAATTCTGATTATTCCTACACCACATGAATGTACAGTTAGTGTTAGGGGTTGCTCACATGCTAGTTTGCTGGCTAACTAGCTTGTTATAATTAGCTATGCTAGCACACATGTAGGACAGTTTCATTTATGCTAACTACATGTAAGTTAGCATAAGTAGCATAACATTCCTAGCTGCTGAGGAATGTTTATAGTTAGCTGATTATGCTGCTGTTGTAGCTTAGCTTCTTGTCATGTTAGCTTAATGCTCAGCTGATTTTTTAGCATGTAGCTTAGCCATGCTAATTGTTTACTATGGATGACTGATAACTTGGCTTGCTAAAGTTATGTTAGCTTCATGCTCAGCTGATTGAATAGTTTGGATGTCCGATGATAGCATGTTATGCTAACTGTCAGGCCTCTTACAGCAGGTGAACCCCGGCTTAGGCCAGGTGATGTCTTTGTGGTGCATTAGCTCATTTCAGTCTGCTGGTAGCAATGTCCACTCATGTTAGCTGCTTGCCCAGTTTGCTAATGTTAATGCTAGCTTTGCCATGCTAATGTTAACTGAGCAGCCTGTTGTGTGATTTCGGATTGGAACAAGTAGCTTATTCTTGCTAATGTTATGTTAACGTGATACTCATTGATCTTGGATTGATTTTAACGTTACCTGTTAGCTGATGTTGGAAAACTGGAAGCTATTTTGAAATTTTAAAATAATCAAGTTTTTATACCATTTATTCTCTATGCACGTGTATTTATTTGTAATTTACTTTTTCTGTGATCAATTATTTTATTCTTGGGTCATCTGATTATATTTCTGGATTAATGGATGTTTTATTATTGTTGTAAACCCAAAGATAATTTATATTTATCAGATATTCTCTTTATTAGAAAACTAATAAACCCAGCAAATATTCCCATTTTAGAAGCTGGAACCATTTTTTACCCTTTTATAAACATTGTTGTATACATTTTAATATTTAATAATTTAATAATTACATTTTCTGTCAAATGGATGAATTGAGGAATCATTTCAAGATGACCTTTTAACCTTAAGAGAAGTTTTTGCAGTTGCTTAAATTTTGTTTGGTCTTCTCATGCGCTAATTCTATATTTGATGGACGTTTCTTATGATCTTGGTGTTTATTCAGTGCTGCTACACTCATTTAATACATCACACCTCTTGTTTGTTGCTGAAGTGCTCGCGAATAGTTTATTTTCCTGTCATGTTGGTAATAATACACAGAGAAATCAAACATAATTGTTAAATGTTAGCTTGTGGAGCTCCTCAGGCCTGTAACCATCTGATAATTATTGCTTTTCAGCTTTTAGAAATCTAATCACATGCTGCCTGACTTTTTTATTCTTCTCCTTTTTAATTCTTTGCAGCAACTTCAAAGAAATCTACCAAACAAAAGGGTGCAAAATCATGAGATATCCTTCAGCACTGGCTGCCTCCTCCGTGCTACGCTGCATGTTTCTGACACACACAAAAACACAGTGAATCATTATTATGTCAGCACATTATCTCTGCATGACAACTTCCAGCTGAACAATACATTTTTCTCCCATTCACAGCAGCAGAATGGGGCTGCAGCCGCCTTTTCTTATGTTCAGTAGCTGTTTCTTTGTGCTGGGTGCTGCAGAACTGCTCGGCTATGTGCTCGGCTGGGAGCCAGAGCCGAGACCACTCGCAGATAAAAACTTTGTGTTTATTTATTGTTGAAGTGGAAGAAATGTCAGTGAGAGAACTGGGTCACAGCCTCAGAAGAGCAACAGTTAACTCACAGAGATTGGTACTGTTTGGAAAAAGCAGCAGTCGACTGTGCTGCATCAGCCATTAGTCTGAATGAGATGTCACATAATACAGGTACCACATTAATACTCACTGTAATACTACACTGTCACCAGAGCGGCAGTAGTTTACATCCTAAAAAGGTTCTGTGTGTGTTTTAGACTGTTTTAATGTGTATCCATCCTGTCAGACACCCTTTGGTTTCCATTCAGTTCAAAGTAAACATGTTACTTCATACATTTACTCCACTATTTCTCAGAGATGCACAGCATCTGGCTAGCTGTAGTTTACAGATCAAGATTTAACTCACAAGCGCTCCGATATGCTGAATATCTCTACAGGAATCATTTGTGTCAAAATTAAAATCAAACAAAAGTTATTAAAGAAAATATCTTCAGTTGCACAGTCGATACCTACAGAAAGGTACTTTATTATTAATAATACAAATGTCATTCATTCACACAAAACATATAATCAGTTTATAGATGTTTACTTTAAAAGTAATACCTCAGTGTAGAATTACTGCTACAAGTTAAAGTCCTGCATTCAAAATTTGACTAAAGCATCAAAGTATTATCAGCAAATGTACTTAAAATACCAAAAGTAAAAATACTCATTATGCAGCGTGGTCAGCATGAGTCCTATCACATAACTTGCTTAACGGAAATATTGAACCCATAAAAACCTTTTCCTAAAACTAACCAAGTGGTTTAGGGCTGGTTGGTACTTGCCGATGCTCATACATGTCATTTTGGGAAACGGTCATGTTGTTGTACTTTCCAACGGTCAT
>NW_024044681.1:3483074-3595574 GCF_014851395.1 Micropterus salmoides
CTACTTGTGGGCACTTTGTATGAATTCAGAATAAGAGGTTATCGATAATTCATAAAATTACTAGCTACAACAAATGGTTCAGTTTCCATAAATCTAAAAATGTCAGATGTTTCATGTTGCTGCCTTGCGGGGGATAAAAAATAAACAACGTTCCCAGGAGAAAGTTTTAGGAGTATTTTCATATTCGTGCAATATTACCATTTATCTGATGTGGCTGAATCTTTGAAGGACGACCGTAAAACAGAGCCGAGTTTAAACCCGTTCTGAGTCGCCACATACGGACGCACGGTCGAGACCCCTTGGCGTCAGTTTGTAACACACTGGGGATCCCCTCAGTAGCATCATAGTTAAGTGCTTAAGTAGGCGTAGTATATAAACAATCCGAGTCAGGAGGTGGATCGAAAACTGGACTTTCAACCAGGAGACCGGTGTTCGTTTTCGCATGTGAAACAAAAAGTCGACAGAAAGATCACGTAAGTAACCAGACTATGATCTTTGCCTGAACCCCGCCAAGTGGGTTTTGGTGCCTAAAACACCCTACACATGCAAAAGCGATGCCGAGGGGTCTTGACCAAGCGTCTATGTGTGACGAGTTGGGAACATAAACATACAGCCCTAATAATTAAATATCAGATAGAAACATTAGGGTTACAATGTTTTTACTTTCTAGATCCAAAATATTTAAAAACAGTGAAAATGCTCATTGCTCGATATTTCGGGGAGCTCGAAATTTTGATAAAGTCAGTCAAGAAGATTTACAGATTCCAAGCTGACTTCTGTGAGAAATAGTAATATTTTAAGAAAAAAGGGGGATTTTAAAAGAAAAACTCATTATGTAGGTAAAATTCACATTATCTGCTCTCATAAGTGGTTTTACTAATTAATTTATTAATGTTTTCCTTGTAAATTAATATACGAATCGCTTTATTCTTCTAAAATTAGATATTGAATAATCTGAGCAAAGTCGTGAGGTTTTCACAATAAAAAAAACCCCATCCTGTTAGTGTCCTTTGCATCTGAGTGAAATTTGTTTCTTAATACGAACAGATTTGGATTATATTTACAACAAACTGTTTCGGCATTGCATTATTTTTTTAAAAGACATTTATCAGAAGAAGAAGAATCATGTGGAAGGATTCTGGTGTCTCTGTGGTGTTAACTGATGAA
This sequence comes from Micropterus salmoides, assembly GCF_014851395.1. Taxonomy (NCBI): domain Eukaryota; kingdom Metazoa; phylum Chordata; class Actinopteri; order Centrarchiformes; family Centrarchidae; genus Micropterus; species Micropterus salmoides. Next base: position 3,484,242 of record NW_024044681.1, read on the forward strand.
CACATGAATAATATCTGGTCTTTGGAGCCTCAGCTGGTCATTTCAATGAACAACAGGTGAAAGAAGAAACACCAAAGTAGCACACAGGCAGATTTAAGGCTTTAGGAGCACACTGAGGAAAACGTCGACATCAAACGGAAACAAACCACGTTCGTCTCTTCTGTCCACACGTGGATCCAGGCGGCTTCCCTTTAAAATCGCCTTCTCTTCTGTAGTTTTTCAAGTCACTTCCAGTTTGTGAGTCGCAGTTTTTAAACTAAAGCCAGTAAAAAGTCAAAGCTGGGTTACTGTGAATTTCTTATTTTTTTGTGTGTGTCTTAACTTAAAGGTGAGAAATCAACGAATCAACATAGAGCAGTTGATTTATCAAGATGTTGTGAGGCCGTTGCGTCCATCAAAGGAATCTGAAGCAAACAAACTAAAAAATAAGAACTAAATTAAAAATAAGAACTTCATTCGGGTTTGTCAGTTTTTTTTAATAACCAAACCAAGTCTGTATTTTATCAGTACTGAGTCTTTATGGGTCTAAATGTGATCAGAAATAGCCCCACGGCGGAGTCGCTGTACAAACGTGACCTGCCTGAAGATTCAAACATTAACTATAATCAGATCCTCAGTTTATGATACATTCTTAAAACTAACTTTTACATGACTATTTTCTTATTTTTCCCTTTTGTAAATCTCTTCGCTTCTTCCCGCCCCATAGTTTATTTTGGAAAACATGTACGGTAGTCAACGACGAGAAGCGGCTAATGCTTTTATCCTGTTTGAATTGTGTCCTGAACTTCACACGTGATGTTTGTCAGTTTAAAAGAAATTTAAATATAAGAAAGTCTTAGTTTGTTGTAAAACGGAAAAGATTAGTTAGTTTTGAAACCGCTCGATGAACTACCTCTCGTCTCGTGCAATATACATTGTAAGCTAACGTACTAGCTAGGTAAGTTAGCTGCGTTCTACGCACAGATTTTTCTCACTTGATGTGTTTTTCCAACGACTCCTGGTTCTTTCATCACGTCATCTACACATGGAAGCTCTTTAGCGTTAGCTTTAGTAATGTTAGCTTCAGTCACATTAGCTACAGTAATGTTAGCTACAGTGACTTTAGCTATAGTAATGTCAGCATCAGTGATTTTAGCATCAGTAACAGTTTCAGTGACATTAGCTTCTGTAACATTAGCTTCAGTCACGTTAGCTTCAGTGATGTTACCGTCAGGGATTTGTTGGTGATTTATTGTCAGTGAAGCTAATGATCAGTAACATTAGCTTCTGTCATGTTAGCTTCAGTGAAGTTAGCTTCTGTAACATTAGTTTCAGTCACATTAGCTACAGTAATGTTAGCTACAGTGACTTTAGCTATAGTAATGTCAGGATCAGTGATTTTAGCATCAGTAATAGTTTCAGTGATGTTAGCTTCTGTAACATTAGCATCGGTGATTGTAGCATCAGTAACATTAGCATCAGTAACATTAGCTTATGTCATTTTAGCTTCAGTACGTTAGCATCAGTCACATTAGCATCAGTGATTTTAGCATCAGTAACATTAGCTTCTGTCACGTTAGCTTCAGTACATTAGCATCGGTGATTTTAGCATCAGTAACATTAGCTTCTGTCACGTTAGCTTCAGTACATTAGCATCGGTGATTTTAGCATCAGTAACATTAGCTTCTGTCACGTTAGCATCAGTGATTGTAGCATCAGTAAGATTAGCATCGGTGATTTTAGCTTCTGTCACGTTAGTCTTATACTTCAACCGTTTTATGACAAACTGCGACTTTCTTGACTTTAAATTATCTTTTTGACAAACATCGTGTGTGTAGCTCAGGACACAAATCAAACGGGATCAAAACATTAGTTGTCTCTCGCCGTTGACTACTGAACATATTTTTTCCTAAATAAGGTCCTGTGGCGGTCCACCTGAAGGGCGGGGCTTACACTCATATAAAAGCACCCAGCTGGGACCGACTGATCAGAAGAGCCACAGAAACGTTGAAGCCAGTTGGAATATTTAAAGGGAAAAACCCAAAACTGTGATTTTACTTTCACAACATGAGAATAAAGTGGTTCTTTTATTTCTTGTAAAATTATGATTTTATTTTGATTTAAGTCATTTTTATATATTTTTTAATATATATTTTAATAAAAGTTTTACCAGATACATGTTGTTCTTGTTTAAGTAGTTGTCATATTCTACTTGTTGCTGTGAACTGGATTATGTTTCAGGTAGCTGAGCAAAAGAAAATGAATCTGCTGATCATCACAGAAAAACAGTAAAAAGTACCAAATAAGTGCTGGTTACAGGTTCTCGTGTGCTTCTTACTGTTGGTATTGGAGCACTGACAGAATAATCAGCATGAAGTCAAAGTTGTGATGAACACTGGTGACTTTCAGATACTTACGAGTCAATAAATGTGTTAACTGAGCGACTAGTAATCCATTTCCTGTTGTGAACGTGTCTGAATAAACACGGGGAGGGGATGCGACCCCCGCTTCGCCCGGTTATAGGAGGGAAGCTGTGCACATTTACCGTTTCCTCTCATACAAAAAAAAAAACGCCTCACGCCGTCTTGAGTGTAAATATTTTACAAAAAGAATAACTCCACGCGGTTCGTACGTGTCGAAAGCAGAACCTTCGGTCAAGGCGTCTCAGTGAGTAAAGCAGCAGGATATTTACAGGAACACGCACGTTCTCCACCTCCCTCACCTTCCGGTCAGAGTTCAGCCAAAGCCTTTTTTTTTTTTTTTTTTAACAATACTTTAAACATCATGTGATCCTGACGCCAGGCCCGTTTCTGTGGAGACGACCTCTTGGACCCAGCAGGGGACTGAAAGAGAGAAGAAGAAGAAGAGGCACTTCTCGGATGGCTGGTTGGTTTGTCGTCCCCTCTGACAGAGTCTCTCTGCGTTCGGGTCGTCTCCTCCGACTCGTCTTCAGGTGTTCGGTGGTCGCTCTGGCCACCGGGCGGCGCTGCTGTGGTCTCAGTGGCCTGATGCAGGAGGCACTTGGTAGTGACGCTCTGAGTCCAGCTCTGCTATGTCATCAGGATGGGCTTCTGCCGGACCTCCAGGATATCTGACGAAACGACCACAGTGAGTCTACGGCGAACCCGCTGACATTTAGTCCTTACAACTTACTACTTGCTACTAGGACTTAATTACTAGGTACTAGTAACTATTCCCGTTTTACTAGAACCTGCTGACTAGATCCTGGTAGTTATTTTTGGTTTTACTAGAAACTGCTGACTAGATTCTGGTAGTTATTTTTGGTTTTACTAGAACCTGCTGACTAGATCCTGGTAGTTATTTTTGGTTTTACTAGAACCTGCTGACTAGATCCTGGTAGTTATTTTTGGTTTTACTAGAAACTGTTGACTAGATCCTGGTAGTTATTTTTGGTTTTACTAGAAACTGTTGACTAGATCCTGGTAGTTATTTTTGGTTTTACTAGAAACTGCTGACTAGATCCTGGTAGTTATTTTTGGTTTTACTAGAAACTGCTGACTAGATCCTGGTTATTTTTGGTTTTACTAGAAACTGCTGACTAGATCCTGGTAGTTATTTTTGGTTTTACTAGAAACTGCTGACTAGATCCTGGTAGTTATTTTTGGTTTTACTAGAAACTGCTGACTAGATCCTGGTAGTTTTTTTGGTTTTACTAGAAACTGCTGACTAGATCCTGGTAGTTATTTTTGGTTTTACTAGAACCTGCTGACTAGCTACTGGTAGTTATTTTTGGTTTTACTAGAAACTGCTGACTAGATCCTGGTAGTTATTTTTGGTTTTACTAGAAACTGCTGACTAGATCCTGGTAGTTATTTTTGGTTTTACTAGAAACTGCTGACTAGATCCTGGTAGTTATTTTTGGTTTTACTAGAAACTGCTGACTAGATCCTGGTAGTTATTTTTGGTTTACTAGAAACTGTTGACTAGATCCTGGTAGTTATTTTTGGTTTTACTAGAAACTGCTGACTAGATCCTGGTAGTTATTTTGGTTTTACTAGAAACTGCTGACTAGATCCTGGTAGTTTTTTTGGTTTTACTAGAAACTGCTGACTAGATCCTGGTAGTTATTTTTGGTTTTACTAGAAACTGCTGACTAGCTACTGGTAGTTATTTTTGGTTTTACTAGAAACTGCTGACTAGATCCTGGTAGTTATTTTTGGTTTTACTAGAAACTGCTGACTAGATCCTGGTAGTTATTTTGGTTTTACTAGAAACTGCTGACTAGATCCTGGTAGTTATTTTTGGTTTTACTAGAAACTGCTGACTAGATCCTGGTAGTTATTTTTGGTTTTACTAGATCCTGGTAGTTATTTTTGGTTTTACTAGAAACTGCTGACTAGATCCTGGTAGTTATTTTTGGTTTTACTAGAAACTGCTGACTAGATCCTGGTAGTTATTTTTGGTTTTACTAGAAACTGCTAACTAGATCCTGGTAGTTATTTTTGGTTTTACTAGAAACTGCTAACTAGATCCTGGTAGTTATTTTTGGTTTTACTAGAACTGCTGACTAGATCCTGGTAGTTTTTTTGGTTTTACTAGATCCTGGTAGTTATTTTTGGTTTTACTAGAAACTGTTGACTAGATCCTGGTAGTTATTTTTGGTTTTACTAGAAACTGCTAACTAGATCCTGGTAGTTATTTTTGGTTTTACTAGAAACTGCTGACTAGATCCTGGTAGTTATTTTTGGTTTTACTAGATCCTGGTAGTTATTTTTGGTTTTACTAGAAACTGTTGACTAGATCCTGGTAGTTATTTTTGGTTTTACTAGAAACTGCTGACTAGATCCTGGTAGTTATTTTTGGTTTTACTAGAAACTGTTGACTAGATCCTGGTAGTTATTTTTGGTTTTACTAGAAACTGCTGACTAGCTACTGGTAGTTATTTTTGGTTTTACTAGAAACTGCTGACTAGATCCTGGTAGTTATTTTTGGTTTTACTAGAAACTGCTGACTAGATCCTGGTAGTTATTTTTGGTTTTACTAGAAACTGTTGACTAGATCCTGGTAGTTATTTTTGGTTTTACTAGAAACTGCTGACTAGCTACTGGTAGTTATTTTTGGTTTTACTAGAAACTGCTGACTAGATCCTGGTAGTTATTTTTGGTTTTACTAGAAACTGCTGACTAGATCCTGGTAGTTATTTTTGGTTTTACTAGAAACTGCTGACTAGATCCTGGTAGTTATTTTGGTTTTACTAGAAACTGCTGACTAGATCCTGGTAGTTATTTTTGGTTTTACTAGAAACTGCTGACTAGATCCTGGTAGTTATTTTGGTTTTACTAGAAACTGCTGACTAGATCCTGGTAGTTATTTTGGTTTTACTAGATCCTGGTAGTTATTTTTGGTTTTACTAGAAACTGCTGACTAGATCCTGGTAGTTATTTTGGTTTACTAGAAACTGCTGACTAGATCCTGGTAGTTATTTTTGGTTTTACTAGAAACTGCTAACTAGATCCTGGTAGTTATTTTTGGTTTTACTAGAAACTGCTAACTAGATCCTGGTAGTTTTTTTGGTTTTACTAGATCCTGGTAGTTATTTTTGGTTTTACTAGAAACTGCTGACTAGATCCTGGTAGTTATTTTGGTTTTACTAGAAACTGCTGACTAGATCCTGGTAGTTTTTTTGGTTTTACTAGAAACTGCTGACTAGATCCTGGTAGTTATTTTTGGTTTTACTAGAAACTGCTGACTAGATCCTGGTAGTTATTTTTGGTTTTACTAAAACTGCTGACTAGATCCTGGTAGTTATTTTTGGTTTTACTAGAAACTGCTGACTAGATCCTGGTAGTTTTTTGGTTTTACTAGAAACTAATTACATATTTTTGCCACTGAAATCTCCGGGGCTCTGCAGTTCAGATATTACGGTACTAGCAACTATTCCATCTAACTAGTATCTGTTAGTTGGAGACTAGTACCTGTAGTCACTACTAAATATTCAGTAAACTAGTAAATATTAGTAGGATATTACTAACATTTTCATTCTTACTGGTAAGTATTTTACTAGTAAAAGGCTTGTTGATAGTAACATTTTAATTCTTTCCAGTAAAAATGAAACAGATGATATCTAAACTGCAGAGCCCCGTAGATTTCAATTAGTTTATAACTAACGACTACCTAATCAATAGTTACTAGTAAAGCAGGAATAGTTACTGGTGACCAGAGGTGGGTAGAGTAGCCAAAAACAAGTACTCAAGTAGAAGTAAAGTAGTGATCAAAAAAGTTGTTGAGTACAAAAGTATTTACTAAAAAAATCACTTGAGTAGTGAGAAACTGAGTAAGTCAAGAAATAAAAAATAAAACAAGTCTCTTATTTCAGTCTGGTAGTACTGCGATAAGTAAAGCTTGTTTAAAAAGAAATTCTTTCCTTGTTGTCTATAATATTAAATTATGATTTAGGAGGAAAATCTGTGATGTTCCATAAATTATTGCTTATTAAATGCAGGTGTGTCTGTGTTTTTGTGTAATCTGTCATCAGGCTACGCCAAGATAAATACAGACGGCTTGAATATTTTCATTAAGGTAGAAAGCAGGACGACTTTTTAAGCATGATTTACTGTGTGTAGCCATTATTAAACATATTAGCATTAACACGTGTGACCTCTGACCTGAGGCGCTGCAGCGTGCGTGTGACCTCCGACCTGTGGCGTGTGACCTCTGACCTGAGGCGCTGCAGCGTGCGTGTGACCTCTGACCTGTGGCGTGTGACCTCTGACCTGAGGCGCTGCAGCGTGCGTGTGACCTCTGACCTGTGGTGTGTGACCTCTGACCTGAGGCGCTGCAGCGTGCGTGTGACCTCTGACCTGTGGTGTGTGACCTCTGACCTGAGGCGCTGCAGCGTGCGTGTGACCTCTGACCTGTGGTGTGTGACCTCTGACCTGAGGCGCTGCAGCGTGCGTGTGACCTCTGACCTGTGGCGTGTGACCTCTGACCTGAGGCGCTGCAGCGTGCGTGTGACCTCTGACCTGTGGCGTGTGACCTCTGACCTGAGGCGCTGCAGCGTGTGTGTGACCTCTGACCTGAGGCGCTGCAGCGTGCGTGTGACCTCTGACCTGTGGTGTGTGACCTCTGACCTGAGGCGCTGCAGCGTGCGTGTGACCTCTGACCTGTGGTGTGTGACCTCTGACCTGAGGCGCTGCAGCGTGCGTGTGACCTCTGACCTGTGGTGTGACCTCTGACCTGAGGCGCTGCAGCGTGCGTGTGACCTCTGACCTGTGGCGTGTGACCTCTGACCTGAGGCGCTGCAGCGTGCGTGTGACCTCTGACCTGTGGCGTGTGACCTCTGACCTGAGGCGCTGCAGCGTGCGTGTGACCTCTGACCTGTGGCGTGTGACCTCTGACCTGAGGCGCAGCAGCGTGCGTGTGACCTCTGACCTGTGGCGTGTGACCTCTGACCTGAGGCGCTGCAGCGTGCGTGTGACCTCTGACCTGTGGCGTGTGACCTCTGACCTGAGGCGCTGCAGCGTGCGTGTGACCTCTGACCTGTGGCGTGTGACCTCTGACCTGAGGCGCTGCAGCGTGCGTGTGACCTCTGACCTGTGGCGTGTGACCTCTGACCTGAGGCGCTGCAGCGTGCGTGTGACCTCTGACCTGTGGCGTGTGACCTCTGACCTGAGGCGCTGCAGCGTGCGTGTGACCTCTGACCTGTGGCGTGTGACCTCTGACCTGAGGCGCTGCAGCGTGCGTGTGACCTCTGACCTGTGGCGTGTGACCTCTGACCTGAGGCGCTGCAGCGTGCGTGTGACCTCTGACCTGTGGCGTGTGACCTCTGACCTGTGGTGATGCGGTGCAGCGGCAGCGTGACGTAGGTCAGGTGTGAGTAGAGCAGGAAGTAGTCATCCGTCCGGTTGAGTTTGAGCCAGGAGCCGACCAGCGAGCGTCCGGTCCCCGACAGAGAGCGGGAGCGGAGGTTGGTGGTGGTGTGAAGATCTGAAGCACAAAGCAGGTTCATCGTTAGCGCTGATGATTTAAGCCGACACAGTCCTGCTGAAATAAAACAGACGCTGAAGGAAAAACCGGGCCGGCCAGTTTGCGTCTCAGTTTATTTTTCACCTTCGTCGTCTTCCTCCCTGAAGAACTCCTCGCTGTCGTTGGCCGAGTGAGACTTCTTCATCTCTGCGTTTCGGTTTCGGGGAACTTTCCGCCTCAGCGATGGAGAGAAGAAGGAGGGGCGGTTCCTCTCGGGGGTCGGAGGTGTGCTGAAGGACGTCACCTGGAGGACGACACGTCGTCAACATACTGAGTCACGTTTCCACTTTATACCCAGCACGCCTCAGAGGCAGAGTGGAAGTGCATGTCTGACAGCTTCAGGTTACCCACGCATCTGCAGGCGTTAGTGAAAACCTGCAGGACTTCCTTTAGGTTCTGAGAAAACAAACTCCTCCCTGTGTCAGCTGGAAACAGGAAGCTGCAGATTAAACTAACCAACAGGATGTGAAGCAGAATAAATTCTGTCTCTGCAACTCCATTACAATTTTAAACCAAATCGAGGGAATTGTGAACCAGAAATGTAATCCGACGCTCCCGTACGCCAGAGCCGTTTTCCTGCCGCTGATTAATGTCAGCTGATGGAACTCCAGGGCTCACGAGGTTCTGGGAGGACGTTTTCAGTTTGCTCGGTGCTGTTTATAACAGACAACTGGTCCCTGACCGTCTCGCGGTGATACCGCTGTTTGGTATCCTAAAGGAACTACAGCTACATTTATTCATGACGCTTTTATCCAAAACGACCTACAGGCATGTGTCTTATCCACTGCGCCATCCCCACCCCTGTCAGCTTCCCTACAGTGACAGGTCTATATCCACTGGGCCACCGTGCCGCCCCCGGTCAGCGTATCGACACTTATAATTATATCAGTCAGCTTTTACTTTGAGAAGTTCTGAAATGTAAAATGCGGATCAAACGCCAGGACGCACACAGAGCAGCTCACGCTTTACTGTGAGCATGTGCAGAAGCGTCCTTCTAATCAGTTTGTTTCACGAGGGAGAAAAAAAGCATCTTAGCAGGATGTCGGGATCGATCATGAAACCCTCCCATCAGGAGTCTCGCGCTCTACCGGCTGAGCTAAGCGAGGATTTGAAACAACTTGACTTTGTTTCCGACCCGCCATGTTAACGACTTATGCGCCGACCCCTGGAAAGAGAAACACTGACAGCAACATTTTACTGCAACATGAGTACTTCTACTTTCGTACTTCATGTACATGCTGCTGATAATACGTATTGGAGTGTTTTCAGGATCTGAATACTTCTCCCAACACCAACGTGGCGGCCTGAGCAACAGAAACTTGTGTATTTGATGGACACGTGTTGCAGCTCAGGTGAACACGTGGCGTAAATTAAATGGATCAAACGTTTGGCACGTTCCCTTAAACGACGACTTCAATCGATTATAATAATAATCACATGATCATTTCAGCTCTGAACGATCAGGCCGGCGTGTTTCTCTGATCGATTTGATGTGTGAAACCGGAGAAACTGGATTTCGGTCAGTCAGCAGATGATTTGGTAAAAACAAAACTTCCTCCTGAGCTCTGAGGATCCATCTGGAGGACAGACTGTTAAAAGATGTATGATCCAGTCGGCCGCATCCATTATTGATCGTGACCTGATTTCACGTCTTTGTGCGGAGCGTGGTCGTGCTGCCCGCCGTCGCCTCTCGGGGTTTTCTGTTCTGTTGCTCGACAGCCGCAGACAAACAGGAAGTGAAACTGCTCCTCGGTTCTGCTGAAAACCTCCACCGCTTGTAAACTGACTGACGGGAAGTTTGTAAATTCAGGCTGCGAAACACCAGACGGAGTCTTTTAAAGTCTTTCTAATGAAGCCTGCAGGATAGAAGTTCATGCAGGCGGGTGGAACAGAAATATCCTGATAAAATGAGTTTCACCTCATTTGCACACAAAACGTCTTGGAAAGAACTTTGATCTGTTTTCAGATATTTATGTTCCACCTCGTCGCTCCACGCAAAGACATCTCTGCTGGTCTTCATTCGTCTCTAGCAGTGCTGGACAGGAGGACAGAAAGAGAGAAGGACAGAAAGAGAGAAGGACAGTAGGACAGTAAGAGAGTAGTACTGGACAGAAGGACAGAAAGACAGAAGGACAGTAAGAGAGAAAGACAGAAGGACAGTAGTACTGGACAGAAGGACAGTAAGAGAGAAGGACAGTAGGACAGTAGTACTGGACAGAAGGACAGTAAGAGAGAAGGACAGTAGTACTGGACAGAAGGACAGAAAGAGAGAAGGACAGAAACACAGAAGGACAGTACGAGAGAGACAGTAGGACAGTAAGAGAGAGACAGTAGGACAGTAGTACTGGACAGAAGGACAGTAGTACTGGACAGAAGGACAGTAAGAGAAGGACAGTAGTACTGGACAGAAGGACAGAAACACAGAAGGACAGTAAGAGAGAAGGACAGAAGGACAGTAGTACTGGACAGAAGGACAGTAAGAGAGAAGGACAGAAGGACAGTAAGAGAGAAGGACAGAAGGACAGTAGTACTGGACAGAAGGACAGAAACACAGAAGGACAGTAAGAGAGAAGGACAGTAACACAGAAGGACAGTACGAGAGAGACAGTACAGAAACACAGAAGGACAGTAAGAGAGAGACAGTAGGACAGTAAGAGAGAGACAGTAGGACAGTAGTACTGGACAGAAGGACAGAAACACAGAAGGAGAGTAAGAGAGAAAGACAGAAGGACAGTAGTACTGTAAGAGAGAAGGACAGAAGGACAGTAAGAGAGAAGGACAGTAGGACAGTAGTACTGGACAGTAGGACAGTAAGACAGAAGGACAGTAGTACAGTAAGACAGAAGGACAGTAGTACTGGACAGTAGGACAGTAAGACAGAAGGACAGTAGTACTGGACAGTAAGAGAGAAGGACAGAAGGACAGTAGTACTGGACAGTAGGACAGTAAGAGAGAAGGACAGAAGGACAGTAAGAGAGAAGGACAGAAGGACAGTAAGAGAGAAGGACAGAAGGACAGTAGTACTGGACAGTAGGACAGTAGTACTGGACAGTAGGACAGTAAGACAGAAGGACAGTAGTACTGGACAGTAGGACAGTAAGAGAGAAGGACAGTAGTACTGGACAGTAGGACAGTAAGAGAGAAGGACAGAAGGACAGTAGTACTGGACAGTAGGACAGTAAGAGAGAAGGACAGAAGGACAGTAGTGGACAGAAGGACAGAAACACAGAAGGACAGTACGAGAGAGACAGTAGGACAGTAGTACTGGACAGTAGGACAGTAAGAGAGAAGGACAGTAGGACAGTAGTACTGGACAGTAGTACAGTAAGACAGAAGGACAGTAGTACAGTAAGACAGAAGGACAGTAAGACAGAAGGACAGTAGGACAGTAAGAGAGAAGGACAGAAGGACAGTAGTACTGGACAGAAGGACAGAAACACAGAAGGACAGTAAGAGAGAAGGACAGAAACACAGAAGGACAGTACGAGAGAGACAGTACAGAAACACAGAAGGACAGTAGTACTGGACAGAAGGACAGTAAGAGAGAAGGACAGAAAGACAGTAGTACTGGACAGTAGTACAGTAAGACAGAAGGACAGTAGTACAGTAAGACAGAAGGACAGTAGTACTGGACAGTAGGACAGTAAGACAGAAGGACAGTAGTACTGGACAGTAGGACAGTAAGAGAGAAGGACAGAAGGACAGTAGTACTGGACAGTAGGACAGTAAGACAGAAGGACAGTAGGACAGTAAGACAGAAGGACAGTAGTACTGGACAGTAGGACAGTAAGACAGAAGGACAGTAGGACAGTAAGACAGAAGGACAGTAAGAGAGAAGGACAGAAGGACAGTACTGGACAGAAGGACAGAAACACAGAAGGACAGTACGAGAGAGACAGTAGGACAGTAGTACTGGACAGTAGTACAGTAAGACAGAAGGACAGTAGTACAGTAAGACAGAAGGACAGTAAGACAGAAGGACAGTAGGACAGTAAGAGAGAAGGACAGAAGTACTGGACAGAAGGACAGAAACACAGAAGGACAGTAAGAGAGAAGGACAGAAACACAGAAGGACAGTACGAGAGAGACAGTAGGACAGTAGTACTGGACAGAAGGACAGAAACACAGAAGGACAGTAAGAGAGAGACAGTACAGAAACACAGAAGGACAGTAGTACTGGACAGAAGGACAGTAAGAGAGAAGGACAGAAGGACAGTAGTACTGGACAGTAGGACAGAAACACAGAAGGACAGTAAGAGAGAAGGACAGAAGGACAGTAGTACTGGACAGAAGGACAGTAGTACTGGACAGTAGTACAGTAAGACAGAAGGACAGTAGTACTGGACAGTAGGACAGTAAGAGAGAAGGACAGTAGGACAGTAGTACTGGACAGTAGGACAGTAAGACAGAAGGACAGTAGTACTGGACAGTAGGACAGCAAGAGAGAAGGACAGAAGGACAGTAGTACTGGACAGAAGGACAGAAACACAGAAGGACAGTAAGAGAGAGACAGTACAGAAACACAGAAGGACAGTAGTACTGGACAGAAGGACAGTAAGAGAAGACAGGACAGTAAGAGAGAAGGACAGTAGGACAGTAAGAGAGAAGGACAGTAGGACAGTAAGAGAGAAGGACAGAAGGACAGCAGTACTGGACAGAAGGACAGTAAGAGAGAAGGACAGAAGGACAGCAGTACTGGACAGAAGGACAGTAGGACAGTAAGAGAGAAAGACAGAAGGACAGTAAGAGAGAAGGACAGTAGGACAGTAAGAGAGAAGGACAGAAGGACAGTAGGACAGGAGAAGACAATCTGCTGCATCAGTGGTTTTGGGTCAGCGCCCCCCCTCTATCCATCATCCAGGTCCTTTATTGCCCCCCATCAAAAAAAAGATGTTTTTCTGAATTTTTTTATTTTATTTATTTATTGTAGTTGTTGTTGTTGTTAAAAACACATAACTGAATGACAACATATTGATTCATTTCCCAGGTAACAAATGTTTCCCATGTGAAAATGTTATCATTATATTTAACTAATAAGTGAAGTGGGGGGTCTGAGGCTCCTCCCCCAGAGGAATCTGAGCATTAAACACTTCATTTCCTGCATTCTGCTGAAATGCTGCTCCAATTTATGGTGGAAATGTCTTTTTATATAACGGGACTCAAAGTATATAATAGAATCTAACGCAGTCAGGCTCTCAGGCTCTCAGGCATTCAGCTTGTTTCATTTCATGCGAAACTGACCGACACCTGTGACCAGACAGAAAGCTCACCTGTTAACCCCAACAGAGCAACAGGGCTTCAGGTTTTAGCGTTACACAGAATATCCCTGTTGTAAACGTGGAACCAGAAGACGTTCGCGGTGTGTTCCTCAGAGAAATAAACACTTTTCCACAGTAATACCAAGAAACACAGCGTTAAGTTTCCAAAAATAATAATAATAGTGGTCTAAAATAGACGGAGATCATTTGTGACACGCAGCTAAAGTGTGGACGAGGCCTGAGAATAACTTTAACAGGTCGGTTTAATAACTTGACTAAAGCTGGAAACAGGAGTGTAAAGAAAGTGGAAATAACAAAAGTTGTACTTGAGGTCTCGGGTTTCACGGTGTTTGTGCTCCTCACCCTCTCGTGCATGGGGGACACCTGGTCCTCCTCGGTGCCGCAGGGGGAGGTGTCGCCCGTCGGCACCCTGCTGACGGCCATCTCGGCGTGACCTTTGCCCTGCGGCCCCTTCATCCTCACAAACTCCATGTTGTTGTACTTGTAGAAGCCAAAAGACATCCGCTGGGCCATCTTAGCAGCGACGCTCACCTGCAGCACAAACAGTGTTAAATTTGGATTTAATCACCTCGACTCTCAAATATATTGTCCGTATTTCTAAGTAGCAGAAACTGTAGTTTCTATCCGTGTGTCCCTCCACGTGTCCCCCAGTGACACAGAAAGGGTCTAATTAGTACATCACACCAAAATCTTTCTTCTCCGGGAGCCGTTTGTTTCAACATCGAGCAAATAAATGAGCAGGACGCGTTTGGACTTTTCTTTTTTGTTTCTTCTGCCCCACCTTGTTCTGCTGTTGTAATAAAAAAACCTTTCATAAATAAAACAAACAATAAAAGTACTTGTCATCCACATGTTTGAGTCAAGCGAGATGGCGAACAGCATTTAGCTGACGGCTTCTCACCCGGTTGTCGTAGACCTTCTTGAGGGCCTCATAGCGGATCGAGCCCTGGAAGATGACGCCCTGGAAGGTGTTGCTCTTGTCGCTCGCCACCAGCTCCACGCACACCATCTCCCCCTCGCCCACCGTCATGTCACTGAACACCTGCACGAACACCACAAGAGGAATGATTTCCTTTACCGGCCTTGAACGAGGGCCTCTGCAGACTCGTGATAAAGTTCAGAGACAAACAGCCTGGGACCGTCGGGTTCAGCCGAGCGACTTTAAACACTTATTGACTTCCAGCAGAGGAAACTCTGATCTGGTGTTTTTCCCTCCAGTCGGCCAATAAAACGAGGTGTTAGTGCAGGAGCTTGTTTTTAAAAGCATCAGGTTTACGCTTCATTCACCTCCAATCAGCTGCTGCAGTTTTAAACAAATGTACTTTTTACACCCGATCAATACTTCAATAATCGCAGTAAACCATCCGACCCCTGAGCTGCTCCCAGTCCGTTTCACTCCTTCATGTTTACGAGCTCAATTTGATCTGAACTTACAGTATTATAGGGCGGCAACTAACGATTATTTTCATTATCGATTATTTTCTTGATTAGCTGTTAGGTTCAGAAAATTGTGAAAACTGTCGATCAGTGTTTCCCAAAGCTGAAGGTGACGTCCTCAAAGGTCTCGTTTTCTCCACAACCCAAATATATTCAGTTTACTGCCACCGAAGAGCAAAAGCAGCAGAAAATATTCACATTTACGAAGCTGGAATCAGAGAATTTAGACATTTTTTCTCAAAGCCATTAATTATCAAAATAATTTACAACTAATCGGTTAATGGACTAATTGTTGCAGCTCTGCAATAATACATCACAACTTGTTAGTTAGCAGCTGGATGATGAAGTGTCTCTGCCCTTTGAACAGCAGGGCAGTGCAGGTTTGAAAAACTCCAGTAACCGTCTTTCAGGCCAAATGCGAGGCGCGCGTTGGGGGCGGCGCCATTACATGCAAAGACGAGGAGAGACGAGATATCCCGGCGGAGATGCAAAGGCGCAAGTTGAAACTCAGGATTACTATTTCAAAAAGAGAAGATTACGGTTACTAATCCCAGTTACGCTGCTTTACTGCGTTACCACCATCCTTGACGTGCACGCGTGACGGTGCTGCAGGTCAGAGCGAGTTCAGGCTGAGAAGCCGGACCTGATGTTCACCTCAGCTAAATGAAGGACAGAAGGAGAGAGAGGCGTTCTTCCCACAGCTGGACGCATCACCGTCATTGTGTCACAGTCTGAGGTGTAAAGAACATGTCGTCCGTTGTCAACTTTGTTCGACCAGCAAAAATCTTTCAACCGCCAACAATTCTACACGTGATTTCCTGAAGCGCCTGAAGCAGCACAGCTGAAACTCCGAGACCTGCTTTATTTGTTTATTTCTGCCAGAGGCCTTAAGAAACTAAAATGATATCAGTTAGTCGGGAGAGACCTGCTTTATTTTTATTTATTTTTGCATCCTCTGGTCTGAGAGGCTGCATGTTTCCAGTTTGGCTGCTTGTCGACTCCTCAGGTTCATTATTGTTCCAGTGGATTCATCTCTAAACAGCGTGCGTGTGAAAGTAACATAAGTCATATTAGCCGAACTCTGCTCATTTCACAGGCTGCCGTGTGGCTCAGAAAGGGTTAAAGTCGGGAGAGAAACGTCACCTCCTCAAAGTTGTCGATCATGAAGAAGATGTTCGGGTAGCTCATCTTGGACTCCTCTCCTTTGCTGTCCATGGCGTGTTTGCTGGGAGATGCAAACACTTCCTGTGAAAAGGTCAGACAGACAGAACGGATGAAAGGTCGGCAGCTTCATTAACGTCCGCTCAGATAAACGCTGGCCCGGCTTCCTACCTGACATTTCTTCTTGTGGATGTGGATATCTCCTGCGTCTGAGCGCGTGCACACGGCACACGTCACCACGTAGTCCAGCTGCAAGAGAGCAGAGTTATTTCAGGTTACTGTTGGCGTCAGTGGACAAAGAATAATCACAAAATCTACCTGCCGTCAGACTGAAATACGGTAATTGTTTCCTGCTTCCTGTCCTTCTTTCTATCCTTGCGTGGGCGCTGACTGAACGCCACCTTGTTACTGCTTTGTTCAGTTTGCTTAGTGTCTTAAGTTAAAGTTAAACTGTGTTGTAAACAGAAAGTATTTTGCGTTGTCGCTGAGATTAAAACATTTTATTTTGGGCCAACCTTTGGGTCTCACTGCTCCCTTATCTCCTGCTACACTCATGAGCTGATGTTTTTCTTCTCCGTCACTGCTTTGTCAAATGTTTAAGTGTAAATGAAACCACAGTGCAGTAAAGTATTCATACAAATGTGTAGTAAAAAGTTGGTAGTACATACTGTAGTTATCTATCTGTGTGTCCCTCCATGTGTCCCCCAGTAAGACAGAAAAAGGCCTAATTAGTACATTTTACACAATCACACCGAAATCCTGACACAAGTTTCTTCTCCACGAGCAGTTTGGCCGAAAGACACGGACATCGACTGTTTTTCAACATCTTGCAAAGAAATAACCTGGAAATTTGTAACAAATATCCAAAATAAGTTGTTTTCTTTTTAATGACAAAGTATCTCAAACACAAATGGCCGTATTCTCCTGTAGATAATCAAAGTCCTCACGCACCACATGCTTCAAGTCTGTAAATCTCTAAAATTCATCAAATATAAAAAAAATCATCTGCATTAAAAAGATATTTTATGCTCATCAAAACTTGTGACCTGTAATATTCGGGTTTAATCTTTAATCATGATGAATTATAGTGCAGTACAGTTCAGACTGCGGTGTTTTTGTTCAGACCTGATGTGTTTCTAACAGTGTGAACAATATATTAACTCTTCTGTTCATTTTGTGGAGCGACGCGCTTCAAACAGCTGTAGAATGACCATGTTTCATTGGCCAGTTGCCCTGTCACGTGTGAGCGTGAGCACACGGGTCCAGTACACAAAAATTCACCTTGGAGCACGCCACGTGATGCATGTGCGTACTTTGAGAGAGAGAGAAACTAAAAGAAAAGAACGGACAGAAAAGCAATATCGTGCAACCCTAAAGTGAACAAGAATCTCAGCTCAGATTTGGGATCCACCAGATGCAGCCTGGAATTTTAAAAAAATATGCGACCTCAGTGTGGACGGTCAGATCGGGATGTCACGATAACAGATACTTCTGTAATAATGAAGGTGCTTGTTTTTCTAGGTACCAAAGTTAACGGGGACGCAAAACGCGGAAGATGGTGACAAGTGCAGCTGCAGCTCCGCGGCGACTCATCGAAAAGACAAACAGTAAGAGTCGTGTGTGGAGAAACTTACGGGGACTTTAGTCAGAGACCGCTGGCGTTTACAGGTACACGTTTACAGCCAAGCTCGGAGTTGGCTGCCATCCCTCACTGTACCGTCTGTGTCATCTGTCATTTCTGGACTGATGGTGTCACCACGTCAGGACATTTAAAGGCTGAGCAGACGTGTGTGTGACCTCTGCTGCTGTTTTACAGTCACTGAGCTGATCATTTAGTAAAGCAGCGTGTGTTGAAGTACTCTGGATTTATTATGTAGCTTTAACAACTACTAAATTTCTGGTATCGTGACGTCCCTGCTTAACTCTAGAGCGAGTTCGGGCGGAAACAGTAGAGAGAGAGCTGTAAGGCCGTACGGCGCAGGAAACTGTAATGAAGACGATGAAAAGGACAAAGTTGTGAAGATTTGTCAGAAGCCGGAAAGCGGTAGAGGGCGATGAAACTAGCAGGAGCTAACCTCTGAGGCCTCCACGTTTACCTCCGTACGCCAGCGTACTGTTCTCAGAGAAATCTGATGTGGGCAGTCACGCCTCGCATGATGAGTGTGACATGAAAGTGTTTTTGTGCGTCTGAAGCTGAAGTCGTGTCCATCGCCACCACTGTGAGCGGGACAGTGTTTGCGGTAGTTTTCACCTTCTGCAGGATGAGGTTCAGGTAGACGCTCTCCTCCCAGTCGATGTCCGGGTCTCCGAGGCCCGGCAGCTTCTTGGAGTCTCTCCTGTAGACCTCCACCTCCACCTGAAACAGAGCCGACACGGCGGATCAGAACAGCTACTGATGACGTTACAACACACAACGTATATCTGACAGCGAGTTTATGAGAGCGGGTCGATCCGGGAGCGGAGGAACCGGAGTAACGTCAGTTTGACGTCAAAAGGAGATCCGAGACTCTGAGCTGCAGCAGGTGGATCGGACTTCAGCTGAACCCGTTAACGCGATAAGGATCCATCGTTACCGATTTCTCCTGTATGAAACATGCAGAGCCTTTGTGTGGTTTCGCCAATTTATTCACAATTAAAAAATGAAATCGAGCTCAGGTGCATCCTGTTCGCTCTCATTTTCTTTGACATTTCCCAAAGATCCTGATTCAGTTCATTTTAATTAATTCAATTGATCAGGCAGGATTTTAAAAAGGCACACAGCTGTTTGTGTGACTGGACACGTCGCTGCTGGTTTATGTCATACCGGAGTTACAGAGCCCAGAGTGACTCCTTCACTACGCAACAGTACAAAGTTCAACATTATTACAAATGGTAGCCAGTTAATCTCTCTGTCAGCTGAACTTTATAACTGCTGGAGTTCATTTATAACTAAACATGATATTTTATAAACTCTTCATGTGTTTTGTGGGAAGAAGCTGAAGCTGTCAGATAAATTTAGTGAAGTAAAAAGAACAACATCTCCCTCTCAGATGAAGCAGAAGGAGAAAGAGGCGTGAAAAGAAAATACTCAAGTAAAGTAGCTCAAATTTTAAGTACAGTACTTGAGTAAATGCACTTAATTACTGCAGCGCAGCAACATGTGGATGGAAGAAGCCACTGTGACGTTTGAACAGATACGCTCAGATTTATCAAACCTAATTCATCTTCTCTGGTGTCTGTCGTTCAGAGGGTGGCGGTTTATCCCAAGTCCATGTGAGGAGAATCAATCTGCGGCTTCGGCTCTTTCCTGCACGCTGCGATGTTACAGCCGTCTGAGACGTTGGGCCGTACAGTCGTGTCACATCTGGCGTCAGATATTGAGCTCCAATAATCAACCAGAGAGCGACATGACCAGAACATGTGGCCCAGTGAGACCAGGTCACTGCACCAATTCAATTCAGCTTCATCAGCATGAATGTAAAACAACAATATTGACAAAGCTATAAATAAATCACAAAAGAACAATTCCTTTCATACAGTTCATTAAATAAAGTAAATAAAATACAGTAAAAGTGTCTGTGTGTCTTAAAAAACATATATATATATATATATATATATATATATATATATATATATATATATATATATATATATATATATATATATATATATATATATATATATATATAAATAAAAAGTGTTAAAAAATGTGAATAAAATATTAAAAATGTAAATAAAATAAATAAAACAACGTGTGTATATTAAGACAAATAAATATGTATTATAAAACAATGACTAAAAAAAATCTAAATGTGAAATTTAAAAAACAACAAAGGAATTATAAAGAAAATAATATTAATTTGGACAGTGGCTTCGACAGATATCACAGGGTAAAAACAAAGTGTAGCGCAGTATCATGTGGATCTTTCTCACCTCTGCTGTCGTCTCATGAGGCAGATGTTTAACGTGCTGAAGGCAAAATGGAGAACAATGTCAACTTGGGCGGGACGGCGTGACCACGGAGAAAATACCTCAAAGACGTCTCCCTCTCAGGAAACATCTATTTTTCTGCTTTTTTTTGCAGAGTCAGCAGCTTCTTTTCTGTTTCTGTTCCCTTTCTGTAACATGAAGCAGCGTTTTCTTCTTCTCGCAGCAGAAAACAACCTCTGAACGAGCGAGGGCACCAAACAGAATCCGATGCTTATTAAAACGTGAAAAAACGAGAATGTAAATGTTTTGTATTTGTGTGCGTTTTACTGTTTTGAGTGTGAAGGGGGATTTCCTTCCCAGTGTAAACATCCCTGCGCTCTAAATGGCTGGTGAGCGAAATGAATCCTGGCGTGTGGAGGATTCTCCCCGCAGACACGAACCTCTACCTGGTGTGTTTAGAGAGAGACGAGGCGGAGAGGGGGAGGCCGGGACTGTGGCTGATGATCGGGAGAATCACTAAATAATGAATAAGAGACCGAGCCGCGAACGTGACTGACCAACAGGAGAAAGGAAGAAGGAAGTGAAGAAAAGAAACATCCTGAGCAGTTGATTCAGGCTCCTGCTCTTTCCTGACCGTCATTCTCCAGGACTTTTCCAGGACTTTTCCAGGACTTTTCCAGTGATGATCCAGCCGGTATGACAGGGATCAGGTCAAACACGTTCCTCTCTGCAGAAATCTCATCTGTGGAATCATCTTGTTTCATTATTATTTTTTAGAAAGCTTTTTGTGTTCTCTGCTCTGCAAGTCCTTTTTGTCTCCTAACAAATCCCAGCGTTCTCCTGAACTTTAGTTTCCTAAAATCTCTGTAACGGGACAAAGAGTTCTGTCTGATGCAGTTCATTGTTCTGAACCCGGCTTCACTCTTATCCAACTTTCTCCACAACACCCAACACATGAGAAGGACGACGAAGACGAGGAGGAGGAGGAGGAGAGGGCTTAGTGCACCACATCTGTGTGTTGATTTGAGATACTATGCTGCTGAATTGTACGTAAATAAGTACACAGTGTACACAGTGTACTGCATGTTAGTGTACTAACACAAGTATCCGAATAGAGAAACACAGCTTCAGTTTTGTCTCTACTCAAGTAATTTTTCCTCCTTTTTTAGCTTTAGCTGCAGCGTTCGGTCCTCTCCTCATCTGTCCTGCTGTGACCTTTAACCTTTCTGTGGGCTCATGGGAAATGGTGTTCACTAAAGGCCTCCAGAAATACTGAATAAACAACGTTATTTATGGCTTTTAAAAGACTCCCTCTGGGCGTTTGGAGTGAAGCACACACTGTTTGATGAGCCAGATATTCAGTTCTGTGTTTTACTACAAAGTGATTCTGGACGCGGTTTTTGTGGAACAGAAACGCTTCCTGTTTCACTTCAGCTCGCTGCGGCGGCCTCGTCTGAGCCTGAATCCTCCAACAGCAGAGTCACTTCAGTCCGGTCCGTCTGACGTGTCCGGGCTGCAGCCGGCTGCTGATGGACGAGGAGGCGGCGGCGGCACAATGACGTGTAACCATGGAAACCAGGGACAGACGGGGGACATGGGACAAACTACAAAAAGGCAGACGCAGAGTCTGTCCGGGCCAAATGTAATAAAAACGAGATGAAAGGGAGAAACAGAAGCTCGACTGCAGTAACTCTGCAGTACATTATATACACACACACACTTCAGTAAATACTGCACAGTATATAATGTACATGCATATTATACAGTATATATAAATAACTTACATTTGTACTTTATCTGTTTAAAGGATGTTGATCTGTAAGTTTTAAAGAAAAGTTTTTAAGGTTTTTTAAAATGTAACAGAAACTTTGTTGTTTTCACACATTTCTTTTCTTTGTTGTTAATTTAAAGTACAATTCAGGTAACAACATCAAAGGTTTATAAAGATTAATTAAATAAAAACATTTTATTTTATCAATTATCTCTTTGTTTCCTTTTATTTGTCTCTCTCTTCTTCCTCACTTTCTTAATCAATATATTCATTCTCATAACTTGTCCCAGCAGAGAGTTTTTACATTTAGTTCTTCTGCTGTAAAGACAGTTGGATTCTGAAACAGCTGAAAGCTGCGACTGAAGGGAAAATTGAAAGTGGCTGTGCGTTCGTCTCCTACACAGTTTCTACATTTGAATCGTCTCGTCGAGAACAAAAGCTTCGCACTGATGTAGAAAACAGGACCCGAGAAGAAACCCTTTGGATAAAAACCACCAGCAGCTTCCCGTTTTATTACAACGAGGCACACTTCAGTTTTTGGGGACGCCTTCCTTTTATGTTTCCTGTAATAAACATCAGTGTCCAGTTTATTAGGAACACCAGCTAAAACTAATCTAACAGTTCTCCTCCCTGTATGTTCTCATGTTCAGTTTGTCATCGGTTTCACAGGTGTTTCTGTTATCCAGCCTGTTCTCACTGATATAAATGGGGTGGACAAAATAGCAGAAACAGCTCTCAGTCTGATCTGTACTCTGCTTCAACTGACTTCTTACAATTCTTATGAGGTTTTTGCTCATGTTTTAATGAAAGTGAATGTTCACCACTTCAAGGTCAACAAGGACAAAGCAGATAATGTCTAAAGCAGGATCTGAGCCGAGGAGATCAATACCGTCTCCGTCCTGTTCTCAGATTTAAAGCCTCAGCAGACACGTGCAGCCGGCCGAGTCGTGAAGGCGCATAAATCAGACGTTCAGTGAGAGCGCATGGACGCCGACATCACGTGATCCGAACATGAGCTTAATTTTAGTCTCAGGTGGCGTCTTCAAATTGCTTGTTTTGAAAACCCAGAGATTCAATTTAAAATGAACCCTTGATGATGATGACGGGGACCTCGGATAAATATGTTCCTGTTGTTTTTACACACAGCTGTTGAATTACACATACATGTTGTATTTAAAGTTGTTGTGTTGTGATGATTGTCTAACTGACGACCTGAAATTTAGCATTTTATTATTATTATTTTTTTTTTTTTTTTCAGTCAGTATTTTACAGTCTTGTATTTACGTTTGTCCTCTACGTCTTGCTGCAAAACCAACTGCCCTCCAGGGACAAATAAAGTTTATAAAGGTTGAGAAACCCTTGAATAAATCACTGCACGTCACCTTTTTGCCCTCGGTGTTTTCTGCACTGACGTAGGCGAGCTTCCTGCGGACGTAGAACAGCATGTCGTCCTGTTGAGGAGCCCTCTTCTCCATGAAATACGTGGAGAACATCCACGTCCAAAACACGATGCGGTCATCCTTAAAGCAGCCTGCAGAAACACAGACACAAAACAGGTGAATATACACAGTTAAAGAACCCTGCAGCTGCGTATTTCACATCTCAGTTAAACATTTGCTCCGATGTTTTGGACATTTGAGGCGCCGGCTCCCGATCAGGAAAACAAGTCCGATACCAAAAAGTGATCATCGGCTAAAAACTGACTGTTGTCCACTTTAAAGATATTTAAACTGCTAAAAAAGGAGGATTAGTTATAATACAGGATAGAGAGCAGATCGAGACTACAGTCCTGCCTATAATCACATAAATGTCCTGATTTTGCTATAAAAACACTTTCTTTTGGTTTACGGAACGCTTTAAAAGGAAGGAAAGGAGGAAAGAATAAAAAATGAGTACATATAAAAACATAAAAACACACACAAAGACACAGATAATCAATATAAAACACTTCCTCACTCTGGGTTTGTTATTCAGATGCCAGACGGTTTTATTCCAGGTTATTAATTCTTCCTTCTCTTCTGGCTTTTCCCAAATCAAAAAGTAATCTCTAATTATGGCTCTCTCCCCTTTTATTTTGAAAAATTATCAGCCACCCTAAAGAAAAAGGAAACGGCGCCGCAGTCGCTCTGATGGAGCGTGACCACCTGCCCTCCATCACCTCGGGGGTGCTCTGCTACCTTTCTACGGGCCGAGGCACCTGCCTGCCGCCTGGCAACTGTTGCCAGGCAACCAGGCAGAGGATGATCTGGCATTAAGTTGAATTTCCTGTAAGAGCACAGACCCCCCCCCCCCCCCACCTTAAAACCACACATAGCATTCAAACAGATTTCAAATGTATTCTGTTGGTTTCATTTTTCCCTCTTTTATAAAACTGAAACATTATTAGGAAAATATTTATATTAGTAATTATTATAATAATAAGAACATAATTTAATTTTCATAATGATATTTTATCCTCACATTTATATAAAGATCACGTTCTCTTGATTCTGTTTCTAGAAAAAGGAGTTTATTGTCTTTATTTTGCCTTTAGTCCCAGGAACTACTTCTTAGGAACTAAAAGGTTCCTTCAGTCCGTTGTTGACCTGCGAAGATCAGGCAAATCAGTGCACCGACGTATACGCCTTACAATACGACAGACAGGCGTCATTATTTAGTCACCACCCATGAGCAAAATGTTTATATGAACATCAGACTTGATTGGAATATAATAAAAAACAAAAAAAAAGTCTTAATCACCGCCCCCCCAAAGCTCCAGTACTTTTGGAAAGTAACAACCCCTCATGTTGTAGTACGCCTCGGGATCGGTCTATTCAATGGTCTTGCTCTTGTCTCGGTCATTGAGGACTCAGGATTTTATTCCAAGACCAATAACCTTAATTAAAAATGTGTTGTTCCCGTTAACGACTGTCCCTCCCCGCGATGGTAACCACGGAAAAGGCGTGTTGAATAAAGACGCTTACGTTGATTTCAGCTCTTACTGTTTGTATGTGGGTGTTTTAATGGGAATGTGGATCTTTCAGTTTCAGAAGTACCTCTGATCTCGTTCCACATTTTATTGTGCGTCATGTAACGTGGGGAACTGGTCTTGGTTTATAGTCTTGACTCGGTCTCTCCCTCCCTCGGTCTTGGTCTCAGCCCCTAAAAGTCTTGGTCTTGATAAACTCTGGTCTTGGTCTTGACTTGGTCTCGGTTTGGGCGGTCTTGACTACAACACAACTAATCCGCCTAGCAGGGACTTTTTTGTGGGGTAAAATAAAGACGCTAGAACTTCATGTAGACCCTGATCTGTGTGGTGGGAACACAGTGAGTTCCTCCACAGGTTCCTAGTTCTGGGGAGGAAGATGTGCCAATATACAGAACAATTCGCATTGATTGAAGGCATGAGGGTCGATATTAGGGGTGCGACGAGATCACGTACGACTTTTAAATAGTTTGCGCGGTAGCATTTTGGGTACCCGGTGTAAACAATAAACGGCGACGGAGAGACACAAACAATAGATCAACAACATTTCAACGGACTTTCAGTCAAATAAAAGACCATTTCTCCAGTGGTATATTTCGTCAGTGTTAAAATATCTTCAGAAAGAAAACAAAGCGTCCTTCCCAAAATGTTGAACCATAATGTTTCATAATAAAAGCCTTTATTCAGGGTTAATTTGACTTTGTCAGAATTCAGCAGCTTAGAGTGAGGAGACACAATGAACATAAAGCACAGCTCAGGAGAATTTATCTTTTAGTTTACTTCTACTTTGCTTGAAATATGAGTAAAATGCTTCTATGACAAGATATATGTAACCTCTAACCCTGAAGAAAACATGAATCCTCTTAAAAACTACAGAAAGAAAACGCTCCTCCTAACTTCCCAGAGAGTCTTCATGTTTTCTTCAGAGTCACAGTGATCCAGTGATGGCGGCCTGTACATCAATAGTTCACTGCAAACAGTGATTTCAGCTACTTTTACTGGGTACAGGTGAACAAAATGGGGCTCAAGTCGTAGCTCACAGCTAACCCAGTGAATCATGGCAACATTATACTTCTTGCTTGCATCACTGATTACTGCTGATGTTCCTGTTCTCCAGATTTGAATGGCTCCACTAAGAACTGGAAACCTTCCCTCAAACAAAGCACATTGATCAGCAGTGTGAACAGCTTGTCGGGCTGCTGCAGTGTTCACATTTCACACCAAAAACACAACAGCTCTGTGTTCAGGCCGGCGGCCAACCAGAGCTCTGGTTGTTGCAGAGAGGAAGCGACCTCTGGCCTCCGTCCAGTCACATTTGGCGTAAAGAGTCTTCTTCTCAGACAGAGGTGAGTGAACACAACCTCCTGGCAAGCAGAGCAGGAGAAGCTTCCAGCAGCCGTCACTGAACATCAGATCTCAACAGCTCAACCTCTCCTTACTTGCTTTTTGCACAGCTCTGCTCCACATCGCACACGACTTTGATGGCTCACATCACGGTATCCCTTCGGCCCTTCGACCCCTGGTAGAATTCTTCCTTCTCCGTGCTTTTGTCTGGGAAGCTGCCTGGATATCTCGACACAACGGAGCCACAGCCGAAGCCCTGGATACAACCTGTTCCACATGTGCTGATGGTACCACAAACAGTAACCAGTGTACATTGTGTTTCTCAGGGCTTGTCTAGGTGGACCCCCAAACCATGCCAGGCCATTTGGAAACTCCAAAATGACACTAGTAATAATATGAGTCATCAGAGCTATAAAATACCAAATACTTTTATAATTAGTCAACAAATCTGCATCAACTACTCACAAAACTAAATGCAGCTGGCTAAAAATCTGACAGGCAACCACATCGACTGGCCGGCTGTGCACACACAGGAAGTTAGGTTATTTGCTGTTGCTCGTATTGAAGGCATTGATTTGATGAGGCAGTAAGTCGGACTCTTTCCAGGTGAGGATTGGCCTTCGCCAGGGCTGCGCTTTGTCATCAATCCTGTTTGTGATATTCACGGACAGGATATCGAGGCGTAGTCGTGGCGAGGAGGGACTGCGGTTCGGTGGGCTTGGGATATCGTTACTGCTTTTTGCGGATGATGTGGTCCTGATGGCATCATCGGTCCGTGACCTTCAGCTCTCACTGGATCGGTTCGCAGCAGAGTGCGAAGCGGTTGGGATGAGGATTAGCACCTCTAAATCTGAGGCCATGGATCTCAGCAAGAAACCGGAGGAGTCCCAACTGGATGAAGATGGATGGATGACTGGCCAGTAGTAGTTTCAGATGTTAAAAAGAGGGCTTGTTAGCTTACTGAACCCCTTATCAGCTCCAGCCTGCGATACTAACAGCAAGATCACAACAACGTCTTGGTGAACTAGAAAGTGATCCAACTGTCCGTGGGCGAGTCATTTAACCTGACGCACAAATAGGACTGGGCATCGAGAACAGGTTTCAACATTTCAAATTTCATTTGGTTTTGTGTCCGATCATTGGTTCAAAATTTAACACGTGCAAGTTTTGTTTTCTGTAGCGGCCACCTCATTTCCAGGCACTTGTTCTGTTGCAGCTGTGCAGCACAGTAAGCCAAAGAGTCTTTAAACAAATCAACAAGGAGTGTACCGTGTTCGCCGTGCTGCTGCCTGTCCTGCCTCGTCCTCCTCGGACAACCCTGAGCTAACTAGAACCTCGTCCCAATCAGGTAAGTGAAGTTGTAGTGAAACAAGTTTCTAGACCGAATTGCAAAAATTGTGGTGAACAAATGTATTTTCTTGTACATAAATGGACGCAAATTGCTAACGCTAGTAGCCGACCTCAAGGTGTGTTCGAAATGGGTAAAAATCTTCTTTGAGCTCTAAGAGGCCTCCAAACTGCCCCTGTAACGTTCAGTTTTGAAGGCAGTATTGACGTTGACTCCATGCTGTCCATTAACCATAAATCTGTGCGCCTGCGGTAGCTCACAAAGAACTGACAAGATGACAAAGTTTTTTGTCGTTTTTTTGCTTTGATTTCTGAAAAGTTAGGGAGAACTAAACACTGTAGTCTTATTAGCCCTCGACTGTAACCAACCGAAGTTTGTTTGGAATGATTTCTGAGGCGTCTGTCGGCCATTTGTTTTCCCAATAGCTAGCAAGCTGACGATAAGGCTTGTGACTGACAGAAGAGAAGCAAGACGACGTGCTGACGTCACACGCTGCGGTGAGTGCTGCTCTAAAAGGCTCTTTGAAACAAACCGTCTCAGAAGATGTCTTCCCTCAAAGGTTCTGTCTCTTACGGCAGCGAGGCAGCTGCCTTCTGTTTCGAACAGGGCCTCAGCGTGAAACTCCATTCCCCTTAGCTGAGAGTCGGAACAAAGAATCGTTCAGAACCAGAATCGAAAGCAAATATCGGAATTGTTAAAATCAAAACTATGCCCAACCCAACGCAAAAATCATATCTGGAATAGTGTTGTATGTTGTTTGTTTCTCCATTTACAGAGCCAGCACTGAGTACAAACACCGGATTGTCTGTCAGCGCGCTCACAGAACAGACAGCTAGCGGACGTGAGGAGATAATTGCTGAATTTGACAAACTTCACCTTTCAAGTAATTTTTGGGCCAAAGTTTCAGAGCAAAAACACAAAATAAGTTGTCACTGTGATATTGGGTTTATAAAAATCATCAGAATCACGAGGCTTTGTGCTGTCAGAAGTGTAAAGATTGTCATGGTTGTAAGGATTAATCTGCATGTTAACTACTCTCACTTTTATGTTGGTAATTATTTTGGTCTTTAAACTCGTGTAAAAAGGTGTTTAAGCGCCACGTTTGGCTGCCGTCCTGCACATCTCCGAGTGTTCATCTTATTCCAGAGTACAGTTCTGCAGCAGCCTCAGAGATGTTCATAAAAGTGCTGCTCTATTTATAGCTGTGTATCCCATTTTAAAAATACATCAACTGTGTTATGAAGCCCGGCGCACTATCACTCATCATCTGATGAAAGTGAGCTGAATCACCCAAAATCTATCTCTGCTGGCACCGGGAGAGATATCATGAGCCGTGGTCGGGCTGGTGTATTTCATGACAGTTATATAATACTTGGTAGGAGCTCAGTGATGCTCAGTCAAAGCTCCGGTGACCTGCATGAAAGGATGAACGACAGGATGGATGGAAGAACAGAAACTTTCAGTGCTGACGGAGCCACCGAGATTAAAGGTTTAAATTAAAGTGTCAAGTTCAAACATTCACTGAAATACAAATTTAATCTCAAATTTTCTCACATGCTCCACTTTCCCAGAACCCTTAAAATTTTAAGGCCCACTAGAAGCCCCCTAAGTGCCACTAAAACCTCCTGAACACAAGCACCTCCTCAATGACCCAAGCACCATCTGCAAATGTCTAAATTAGAGATCGCCCTTGAGACCCCATACAGTTTGGGATCCACATTTTACACGGTCAATCTGTTTAAGGTCCTGGATCTGTTTAACATTATGCACGGCACACGGGTGGATCCGTGAAGACCCGGGCCGTCATCAGACAGCGCCGATCATGATGGAAGTGCTGCAACAGCAACCGCAAACAAACCGGCCACAAGGTGCTACCACATGACCTGCTCTTTGACAACTTAGCGTAACACGTTAACGTAAATTAACGCGCTGATCGGGCGGCTGTGGCTTAGAGATCGGAAGATCGGATCCCCGGCTTCCCCCCCAGCCTGCATGTTGAAGTGTCCTTGGGCAAGATACTGAAGCTGTTTACGGTGTATGAATGATTTGTTTTTTGCACGGCAGCCTCCTGAATGTGTGAGTGCGACACGTAGAGTAGCTTTGAGTGGTCACATGACTAGAAAGGTGCTCTACAAGTACAATCCATTTACCATATGCAACTTGTGAGACATGAGGTGTAACTAATACCTTTAGACCCTCCTCAGTCATTGTAATTACAACAAATGGACTCACTAGTAACTATGTCCCACCTCCACCTTTACAGCTGTGATGTTTCCGTGTGCGGCGCCTTATTCTTCCACAGCAGATTTAATAACCTAGGCTTGTTTTAAATGTGCTTTTTTAAAAAGGGGGTTCTGCTGTAGGGTGACTGTAAACCATGTGACTTTCTCTCCGTCATGTGTTCATGGGTTGAATGACTGAATGCGTCATGTGATGCGGCCCGTCTTCGGTTCTGTCTGAAATGAAGCGGGGGAACTGATGACACGCAGCAGGCGGGATGAAAGGATTTAGCATTAAGACGTCACACGGATCAGAGTTTCTCTAAAGGATCATACAGCTGGTTTCCTCCTGACAGCCTCGACTAATCCTGCACTCAGACTCCAGATTTCCTCTCCTCACTGCAGCTCAGCGTTCAGCTGCCGTTGGCCATTTGAAGCCACATTCGTTTTCATACTGCATTTCAATTAAAGTAGAGGTTTTCAACTGACCCGAACACAAGGCCCAAACCAGGATTTAGGTCTTCTTCTAATCAACCTCAAAAGGAATTATAAACTAATGTCTTATAATATCCTTTACTCAAAATCTTTTTTATTGTATAACCAGACTGCTGTTTATTTTTGCTCAATTTAAAAATAAGTTTTCACTGCTGTGTAAAACCTAAACTAACTTGTGAATTAGTACAATAAGTACGCATTTATATATCACTTTTCAAAATAAAACCTACAAAATGCTTCACATTAAAAGCATAAAACATGCAGGTTTCCTCGAGCTCTGGGAACATCCAGTATACGGGATAAATATCCTATAAAGTTCTGAAAGACTGAATCTAAGGGCCCCATTTACTAACATCCAGAATAAAGAGTTCTAAAATAATGCATGTGTAATTTTAGTACCTGCTATGGGTGATTTACTAAGAAGTATTGTGTAGATGACAACAGGAGGAGGCAGTGTTTAAATGAGGGTTTTGCGTGTTTTATGGAGAGTCGGGAGGGAAAGCAGCCGCTGCGTAAAGACCGCGGTTTGTTTCGTTCAGTGCGTCCAGAGTATGTGGAAATCATCCTGCCTGAGACAGCACCCCTGAAAAACTGCTGGGAAACCCCTGCAGAAACAGCGACAGTGTGCTGGAATGACCCAGACGCCAGGAAATGCCAGCAGAACGACCACCGACCGTCCGCAGCGTGATCTCCTGTCCTTGTTCGCCACTTTCCCTCTCCAAGACCTACAATGGGTTGTGTCGCTGTTAGGACCGGCGCGCTGCGAACACTTGGTGATCGTTCCCTCTGGCTGGATGAATTTTACGTGTGATCCGTGCACTACTGCAGCTGGGGGCTCTCCTTCTGGCAACAATAACAGAAGCCTCTCTGCACAACACTTGGCGGTTTGCACCTTCCTCTCATGTGAAATTGTGTTTAGGCTTGGTAGTAAATAAATGTATTTGCAGGTTACGCCCCAAACTGCATATTCATTAAGGCAAAAGCAGTAAATGAACAGCAGGAGCTATCCTATGCTTTTGAAAGACGTCACCGCTGCACACCGTTAGTAAATCAGCTTGAGTGCTGATTTGCTAACTTACTCACACAGACCTTCAGTAAATCAGTGTTTGAAAACTCAAAATCTTACAAAAAAAAAAAAAAAAAAATAGTAAGATTGTGTTAAAAAAATAAAATCTCTGCAAACACAAACACAAAAAAGGCTTAAGGAAATATTTCAGTTTATTTGTAATGAATCTAGAATAAATTAAAGATTCACTTTTTTAATTGAATTATTAAAAAAAGTGTTGTTTTTTTTTTTTAACATACACCTGTAGAAACTTTAGGTGTCTCATGTCAAAGTGAAACTTTAATTTTAAATTTTTTTTGTTTTAATCTTAATGATTGCTCTTTTATGAAAAGCAATAAGAGATAACGGTTGTTGTGATTTGGCGCTATATAAATAAAATTTAATTGAAATCACAAATTGAGCCTCTCAAAACGTATTAGAAATTTAGAATAATCTTGTTTACTTGTCAAAACCTGCAGCCACACCAGGCCAGTAAAAAGGGACGGGCGTCTAACTGGGACGGTATCCTACAGATGGACCTTCTCGGGCCCACTTGCTAATTTCAGACCCCTGAATATAAGTTTTCTGGACATTTACAAAGCGCTTCCTCATGCTTTAGAGTGCGAGTGTTACACAAACAGACTGCACAATGTAAACAGATGGGAGACCCCCCGCTGTGGCCTCCTTCTGTCTGTGATGCCCTGCAGACATATACACAAACACATATGTGCATACAGACCATACTAATATAGAGGCTGTCACATGTTAGATATTCTTTTACTTTGACTCAGGACCGACTGTTTCACACTAAATCAGACTGAGACAGAAATTATTATAAACCCTGCAGAATATTTAATGCTGTCAAAGTGTCAGATCATACACTATTTTTACCGTACAGTAACACAGCAGTTTATGAAGAGCAGAGCTCAGCGGGCGAGTCAACGACCTGCTTCTATCGATCCATCTGCATCTGTTTTCTGTGACTGACCAACATTAAAGCTGCATCTAAGTGTATTTATAGCAGTGGAGGGATACGCTGGCGTGTTCGGAGGTAATTAAACCTGAATCATTGATGTTCATTGATGTCTGGTGATCCAACAGAGCTCCAAGTGGTGGAGACATAGGGGTTCAGATCTGGGGTGTGAAGAGACATCACGATACGCGATACAAGGTTCACGAGAACAAAACATCCTTGAACAGTGTTTCAAGATATCCTCAATGCCGAGACATATGAGCGGGGGGGTCGTCACGCAATGTTGATCATTAAACACTTCATTTCCTGCATTCTGGTGAACGTTTCCGCACCAATTTATGGAGGAAATATTTTTATTTATGTAAAAGGAAACAGAATTCAGGTGGCAGGTTACATTTCAAAATATATAAATATAATCTAAGTCAGAGCAGCTGTCAGTCTTTCTCAGTCTGTTTACTGAGGTAATCAATCAGCTGAGAAGAAGCCTCATTTTCTCATGGACTTCTATACAATCGAGTGGAGTCGCCCCCTGCTGGCTGTTACAGAGGATGCAACAAAGTCCTTTTAGGGAAATCATGCCGCTCAGCCGCCATCTTGGCAGCTATTTCAACTAACAAGTCACACGAGCCAGATCTGCACTTTCACTGGACATAAAAACTACATGAATAGAATCAGCATTAAAACCCTGACGTCAGTGGAACAGCACGATTGGCTGAATTATGTTTCCCGCTCTGGCTGTTAAAAGCAGCTGACATCGAAACACACCGACCGGTTCGTCTACAAGCTTGACTTGAACAGTGGGCGGGACGCTGGCGTTCTGCTGTGACATCACTAAAGTACAGCGTCATTATAACTGAAGGGAACGATGAACGAAACCACCAAAATAAAGCTCCAGTTGTAATAAACCGTAACTATAATTTCATATCTCGCTCCAGTAAAGACCTGAGTCACTGCTGACGGTGCTGGACAGAGTCAGACCTGACTCACTCTGGGCGACCTGTGGAGGACCATCCAAGGACACGGACTCTGAATAAAGAAACACCAGCTCCCGCCAGACAAACGCCTGTGAGATAACAGCATAGTCCGTGACCTACAAGTGTGAAGCAAACCTGCTTCAAAGATTAAACTCGTGTTCTCATGGTCGGTTAGTCACACAAAGTCTCAACAACACTGAACCTCAGTTTTTTTAAGCCAACCTTAAAGTGATCTGAAAATGAACCAGGCATCTGTCTGCTGAGGAAGATCATGTGATGTTATCAAAAGCTCCAGAAGAGCTACTAAAGGCACCTTGTGGAGAGGTGCATGTATGTATCCGTCATTTTAGTCCAAATAAATGCCAGAAGAAAGGAATGTACCTGTAGGAAAGTCCCTCTCCTCTCAGTACAGACTCCATTCAAAAATCTATTTAAGACAAAAGTGTTTGTGCAGTTAATAACAGAGCGAACAGGGAGGGACGTCCGGGTTTTTACAAATCAAGGGTTTTCTGCTAAATTCTGCACACGAGAAACTCACTTATTAGCTTATTATTTCAATAAAATGTTAATGCTTAGTCTATAAAATTTTTTTAAAAATCACGAGTTCAAGAAGATGTCTTCAAATGTCCCATTTGTCCAACAGTCCAAAACCCAACAATATAAAAAGACAAAATATTCACATTACAGAAGTTTGAAGCAGAGAACTGTTGACATTTGACTTAATAAATAACTTGAACCTCTTCAGCGCACACAGCTCCTTCCCTTTCTTTCATTGTGTTTGGCGACAACAAGGCCGCCGTGGTTCGGCGGTGAGCATGTGCAGTGATGAAGTCATGGGTCGAGAACAGAGCGCTATTGAGTTCTCCATCAGATAAACAGTCAGCGTCGCCGCAGGAGACTCAACTGCAGAGCCGGAGCTTTCTATCAGCCGCTTGGTCTTCGTGTACATGTGATGAATTAGCAGCAGGATCCAGACGCGGAGGTTTTACTCACTTATAGTTCACTTTGAGCTGCCGTTTATCGTTCTATAAATAATTAATATGAATAATACAAACTGTAGGAAATGTGTTCAGTACAGCTGCTTCTGTCCAGAGTTTAAAAAATACACCTAGAAACATGTAAAACTCTCTCTATCTGTACAAAAACAGTAATGTAAAATGTATTTTGGGAGATTTATACTAGGAAAATACTGCACTTTTTTAAGTATAACTCTTTTATACTTTTACAGCTAGAACAAAAAGCTCGCACGATTTTCCAAATACACAATAATTTAAATAAAACTACAGAACAGTATAACTGTTAGGCCGACCACCACCCGATCAAATACAAATGAAAATACGTTGCACATCTTTTACATTCAGCACAACACGTTTACGTTTTTACTGCTCACTACAGACAGACCGATAAATCAGCGTGCCGATATTATCGGCTGACACGAGCTAACAGCAGATATATCTAACCCTGAGACGGATCCTTCAGTCATGTCATGAGTGTTGTTGTTGCGCAGTTTGTCCACCAGACGGCGCTCTACTTTTCACCGACTCGATCAGCTGCACTTCAGTTCAAAGTAGGATTTATAACAATTAAAAAAGGTTTATTTTTAAACCGCTGTTATCTTGGCGGCGTCTCATGACAGCACATAACAGATGTTATATTAATCTTTGTTTATGTTACGCGTTTCTGAAAAGAAGAAGAAGAAAAAGAATATCAGATATTAAAATATCAAAATGAGTGTCGGTTTTAAAAATACCAGTCAGGCTCTACCACTGACGCCGCTGACTTTAATTTGTAGTGGCCAGTAAGTGTTTACTCAAGTACAATTTCAAGGTACTTGTACTTCTATATTTCCATGTCATGACACTTTCTACTTCCTGCAGATCTCCGGGGGGAAATGTTTTACTGTTTACTCCTTTAAGCTTCTGTTACTTTACAAAACATTTGAAGAACTTTGAAAACGTGTTGTTTGGTAAAATATTAAACTTCACAACAAATCTGAGCTTAAAAAAATAAGTCACTAACTGAAAACAAAAAAACAAGCTCGTGCAAAAATCCCCAAACACATCTGATGGTTTCAGCTTCTCTGATTAAGATTAAGTGGCTGCAGCAGCTGTGATGTTTGTTCATGACGTTGAGCTTTGGACTGTTGGTCGGACACACTGGGCAACTGTGACGGCAGAATCTTTACAAACCAAACAACCAGTGGGTCGATGGAGTAAATGATCAGCAGACTGATCCAGAGTGAACAGTCTGAAACTGAAGAGTTCAGAATGAGCTGCAGCAGCAACAGAGTACTTTCACACTGTGGTATCAGTACTTCTGTTTAAGTAGAGGATCTGAATACTTTGTCCACCGCTGGTAATAAAGGCCCATGTTGATATTTATCTTTATTAGTGCCCATTTCAACTGCTCCGTTATGTTTAAGGCTGCAACTAATGATCATTTTCATCGTCGTTGAATCTTATTTTCTCGATTAATCGATTGTTTGGCCGACAAAACATCAGAAAACGGGGAAATATGCCACAGTTTTCCCAAAAGCCCGAGATGACCTCCTCATATGTTTTGTTTTTTTGTCCACAACCCAAATATATATTCTATAATATCCAGAGATGTGGATGTTGGTAGTTTCATCTCCTTTTGTGGACACGCAGATGAAACATTTATCCATGTCGGTCGTTTATTTACTTTCCTACAGATGTTTTCTCTCTGATGAAGGATAATAAAAAAGTTCATGTATGTTCAGGTTCTTCAGGGTTTGTATATTTTGTATATTTTGTATATTTTGTGTGATATTTGGATTTCTCTCTGACATCATTGTAATTTATGATAACTATCATTATATCATCTTATATTAAAACACATTCATTTTACTGTTGCAGAGGAGCAACCTGAAATTATTCACATTCAAATCAGACCAAACAATTAAATCAATCATCAAAATAGTTGCCAATTAATTTTACAGTTGACAACCAATCGATTAATCAGCTCTGGTTAAATTACCACAAAGAGCTGAGACAAAGTGAACTTGAAGCATTATTGATCCCGACATGTTTAATTAAGCTGCTGCTGAGTGTAATTAAATATAAATGATATGTCATGTGTGCAGGAGCCCCAACACGGTGCCACAGTGAATAAATACCGAGTCCGCTGATCTCCTGGCGGATGTTCAGTCGGTTCCTCTCGTCGGCGATGGCCTTCAGCATCTGCTGCAGGGACCCGTCCAGCTCTCCGTTCTCCTCCTCCGCGGGCCCGACAGCCTTACACAAACCGGGGAAGGACGCCATCTCCGAGCTGGGATCATGACAGTCCGGGCTAGCAGCTAGCGACGGCACCGGTTCACGGTAGCTAACAGGCGGCTAAGAGGAGCGCAGGCGCGGAGACAGGAAGGTGGTGGGGGGGGGGACACCAGATATTAATCCCGAATCAGGTCCGTCCTGTGGGGGTGCAGACCTGCCGGCGGCCGGTCCGCTCTGCTGTGGTGCCCGGAGAAGGTGCAGGGAGGTCGGGCTGCTGAGGGTGAGACTCTGGTCCTTCTGTTGTGCAGATCAGCTGGAAACACCCCTCACACTTCCTGTAACAACACGAGGCTTTTAAAGAGACAGCGCACCGGACCGGTGTTACAGAGACTTCTGTCACCCGGAACATTCTCTTCCCCTTTCATCCATGAAGAATTACATCAATAAGTAATTTATTTTTTAACGTTTGTTTTTACTGTTAAACAAGTAAGAAAAGTACGCCTACAACCTTTTTTACCCAATATATAACCCTAAAAGCAAGTGGTATAAATACACATAAAATTATTCAAGTGCAAATGATATTATCATTTTAAATAAAACACACAAAATAAGGCAGAATACAGGGCCAGATGTATTTTCAGTCACAGGAGAAATATTTAATTCAAATCTGGCTAAAAGTAAAAGTTAAAAAAATCGAACATCTTATTTCATTGAAAAATAGTTTTTTATGGGTCTGTTTTTCTGAGAATAAAAGGATTTTACAGTTACTGGTGAGGTACTTGGTGAATCTCCTCTTCCCTCCCTTACTTTTAATTAATTATGTAGTATATCAAAATGATGTATATAAAGAGTGAACGTCATGTATGAAAGGGTTCATTTTTATTCCTGCATATTACTTATAATTATTCTTTGACATGTCATGAGCATTAGTTCTATTTTCATCATTAATTATAAAATAATAAGTCAGAATTATTATTATTATCTTGTACATCATGTTATTTATAACAAAACTTGTGATACATTTATATTAAAGATGGTGACTCTTAAAAATCCAGCCTCAAATGTTTAACTCATCATTTGGCTAAACTATGTCAACATTTTCACTTAGAAACTGAAACATTTGATTTATTATCGTTATCTTAATTTAGCGTCACTCACTTTTGGTCTTCCACACTTTGGAGTATTTGGGGTTAGTTAATCTGAAGGGTCACAGAATACAGTATAACACTAGTACTGATACTTATGAGCTAGTATTTGGCTCCATACTGTGTATAAATATTTATTTTCCTGTACTAACTTACTGTAATCCGTTTTGCTAGTTTCCAACACTTCAAACATGTTTAACTAAACTAGTCTGCAGTTAGTTGTGGCCACACTGTTGATATGTGATGTAGTGAGAAATAATGTCACGCGGTGTTTAGCGGGTCACGAATCAGACGCACCCGTTAGCGCTGCTGGGCGGTCGGCTGAAACTAGAGTCCCCGCCCGGCTGGCTGGGGGAGGAAATAAGGAGTAGTTACCGGAATGAAGACAATAGATGACTGGTTCACTAAATATGTTATCTTGGCTCACATTTCATTATCTTCAGGTTCCCGGTCGAGGTTTAAATTAGCGGCTAACCAGATAGCTAACTAACGTAACCGTTAAAGCTAACGTTAGCTCGTTGTAACGTACTTTACGGACTTAATCCAGGTACTTTTAAAGACCGGAATGAACCACGGACGGTCACAGGACAGTTTCGGTGCTTTGTTGGAAGGCTGTTGCCGTTAAATCGGGCAGATTAGCCGGTCTACCGCGGAGATTAACGGACTGTTTATCACCGTCAGTCAGTTGAAAGTTGGAACAGGAGTTACAGCGAATTCTGTGACCCGTCAGATTCTGAGACGCTACAACACCGATAACCATAACTTCCGGGGTTATCGTCTCAACTAAACCACTAAAATAAATAAATAGTTATTAAAACACACAAAGCACAACTAACTTTAATAATCAGGCCACTGGACCGAAGTTGACAGGTGGCAGAATTCTGCACAACACCGTTGTTGCGCAGCATCAAACCCCGCCCGTCCAATACGGGACCTCGGCGTCGTCAAACGAGTGCACCCTTTGTTTCAAGACAAAAGATGACGTCATTGTCTGAGGAGCTCCTGCATAAAGGATTTCCCCTGAAAATCAGCAAACTCTCTCTTATTTAAACACAACTTCTCTCCACACCGACATTATATTTGGAATAAGAAGAACATTCTCTATAAAAACAAGTCAATACTTCTTGAAAACTGGTTTAATAATAATATTTTACTTGTCAGCTGTCTGAGACTATATAGCTACTCAGACTTTTTGACTACAGATCAAATCCCCATATCAGTTAAAGAGTATGTGATTGTTTTTGATGTTGTTCCTTCAGGATGCTGTGGGGGGGCGTTAACTTCCTGCGCCCACTTATTCACACTATACATTTATGTGACAC
Source organism: Micropterus salmoides (assembly GCF_014851395.1). Taxonomy (NCBI): domain Eukaryota; kingdom Metazoa; phylum Chordata; class Actinopteri; order Centrarchiformes; family Centrarchidae; genus Micropterus; species Micropterus salmoides. Next base: position 3,522,827 of record NW_024044681.1, read on the forward strand.
TGCTGTGGGGAGTTTATGCTTTTCCACAGAGCAACAGGTAAATAATAAACTACTTAGATACTGGAACAGTGTAATAGAGAGTGTGCCAACAAATCTGTTATTCTTACTTGCCAAGTTCCATATCCACAGGTGTAAATTTAGCCTTTCTGAACGATTCGTCCCCGCCTTCATGAGTGAACTAGATGCATATATGGAATATTCAAAAACTGCAAAGCTCAAAGGACTATACAACTATATTCAACACTTACGACCTGATGGAAGTGACTGATACTGGAACTCAAGTTGGTGCTTTAACCTGGACTTTTTAGTCAGAAAGCCTTAATGAATGTTAAATAATTTTTGCATCCCTGGAGAATGAAATGCTGTATGTCTTCATATGTTATATGTATGTGCTGACATCCATCCATCCATCGTCAACCGCTTATCCTGCGTACAGGGTCACGGGGGGCTGGAGCCAATCCCAGCTGACATTGGGCGGAAGGCGGGGTAAATCCTGGACAGACCGCCAGTCCATCGCAGGGCCACACATAGACACACAACCACTCACGCTCACACCTAAGGACAATTTTAGAGACACCAATTAACTTAGCCTGCATGTCTTTGGATGGTGGGAGGAAACCCGCAGAAAAAGCCAATAAAAAATATATTAAAAAAGGATTTCCCCTGAACATGTCTTATAATATCTTCATGTTGTGTTCTCCACAGGTTTTTATATCATTTAAAGTTGATATGAATGTCTGTAAATTCTCTTTTTACTAATAAATAAAAAGATTAAGGAAACAAACATTTATGCTGTTCGTCTCTTCCAGCAGCAGCAGCAACAACACAAACTTGTTATGAATGTGATAAATTAAACTTTTGTTCATGGATTTTATGGAAGGATTGAAGGTATTTAAGAGCTAAAACCCCATTAAAATATATTTATTAACCTTATTTTTGCATCCTTTTCAATTAAGCTGCATATTTATTGTGTCAGACGGTTGGCAACATGAAGGATTATCAGCTGGAACAAGTCATTCATTTAATCTTTGAAGGTAAATTATGAAAAATTTAACATTCTCACTTGGTCAAAATTATTATTACTAAGTTATAATTATGAGATAAGACAACAATTTGACTATTCAAGTCTAAATGAAGAAAACAATTGTGATTTAGTGTCTCACAATTTTGATTTATTAAGTCAAAATTAGTTCAATCTTAATTTGTGGTCTTATAAGAAGCACTGGTATTGCTATTTTGGTTTGTGCTCTTTAAAAAACATTAATTGTGTAAAAAAAAAAGTCAGAATTGTGACTAGAAATGTTGACTTTTTAATTTAAAATTCTAAAATACCAAGTCAAAAATAAAATAAGAAGCTAAATTAGAACTTCAGAAGTCAAAATTATTTTATTTTATTATTTTTTTATTTAACCAAAAGTGCTCTTTGGCAGAGATAGAAACAAAATAAAATCAGGTTAACAGTTGACAAAGGACTCATTCACCTTTTAATATACAGTTTAATTTCCTTTTGCTGCGTTCCAGTGGTTAAAGCACAAATCAAGTGTTTCTCCGTCCTTCCAATACAATCACAGAGTGTCCTAATTTTAACATGACAAAATTATGAAATACAAAGTCAAAATTTTAAAGTAAAAAAAAAAGTATAACTCAGATGTGACAGCAGGTCAGTTAATGTATGACGACCCTGATAATGATTAATTCCTTTAAGTATGAGTTTGGGGAATATATTTGGTAGAATTTATGTTGTTTTATAATATTGTTTCAGAGAGAGACACCTTTCCTTTTTGAATGTCTTTGTTAAATGTGGACCAATCAGAAAGAAGAATATTCTGATTTATTTATTATTATTATACCACATATATTCAGTGTAATGAGTACATTAATGTACACTGTACATTTCGCTGTAAAGCGCTGAGACCTGGTCTGACAGCTGCAGGTCTGAACCCTCCATCTGGCTGAAAGGACAGAAAGTAAACGTGATTAGCTTTTACAACTTTTACAAACTGCATAAAATTGCTATAGTATTAGTATCATAGAATAGTATAGTATAAAACCGCATTATTAAGGTAATTTTAACAGGACAAGGGTCTTATCCAATTTAAGCTACTGGCCTTTATAGCTGTCTATATTGTCCATCTAACTTTAGCCGAGGAGCTGTTTTGAAGGACTGATTCTGGAGCTTCCTCCAAAGCTGCCAGTGCTGAAAATCTGAAGTTAGAATGAGACGGCATCAAAGTCTTGCAGATTGTCTTGCACTAGAAGATCCTTCAGATTTGATGCTAAGAACCAAGTCATTTCAATTCAGTCGATATATTTTATAATTTTTTAAATATTTCACAGCAGGTCCATCAGCCTCCACCACTGAGATCATCCACACCTGGCTCTCCAGTTTCTACTCCCCCAGTGGATCCAGCTGACTGAATGACCAATCACACGTTGATGTGGTGAGCAGGGGGCCAGCAAGGGTTGACAGAGACTTGACATTTCCAAATAGACACTCAGGCATCAGAAGTCCACTCTATCACTTTAGATCACTCATAAAGAAGCTGGTTGACTTATTCAAAAAGAAACACAACGCTGTCTGCCTTTGTTTGGCTGTTATTAAAGATTTGAGTCAGTCAGAATGTCTTTATCAGTCTTTTCATTCAGAAGTTCATCAGCATCTGCTGGGTCTTGCACTGCCATTAAGCTCAGTAGCACTGGTGGTATCATCTGTTTCCTGTTTGATATCAAACATAGAAGATATAATAAAACAGAGTATAGTCCACTTATTATTATTGTTTTTCATCAGAATCAGCCTTTTTGCAAAGAAGATTTAAGAAATTTGCTTTGGTGTTTTTATTTAAGAATATAAGAAAGATTCATTTGGTCTTATTTAAAAACAAAAAAATGTTGTTTCTGTGCCAAATGTAGTGAGAACGGTCAGAGGGGCCTCCACCTAAATTTTGATCAGGGCCCCCAAAGGTCTAGGGCCAGCTTTGGTTGCTTGCCAGACTGTGACTGAACAATGAGTGAAATACAACTCTTTATTACCTTTGATAGACGCCGACGGGCCTCAGAGTTTATAAACTGCAGCTCGGGAAATATAACCTTGTTGCGAAAATGTGTTCCAGCAAGAAACTTCTGTGGGACCAGTCCAGACAGGATGTGAAGGCACTGCTCATACATCATTTTAAAACAAGACAGTGAAGTTAAGTTATGGACTAATGCATGATGGGAAGCAGTGGATTCACATTGAATATTAAAATGTTGATTAGCAGGCTGGGCAATATGGATGCACATCGCAGTAAATAATAAGCAGCACATATTCAGCCAAATCATTTTATAAATAGTATTTTATATTTGAAAATGTATTGAAGGAAACCTGGAGAAGCCAGTTTGAATGGGCCTGATGCAGCTGATAAGTTGACAGGAAAACAGAACAAATATATACATGTACATCTTCATCACTAATAATGACACTAAAAGTTTAGAGTTAGTTCTTTTATATTATTTTTATTGGTTAATTTTATGTCAAAAGAAAAAAAAAAAAGAACTAACAAGTTATTAAAATGTTCTGGTGTTCAGTGTGTGACCAAGGTTTAAGACAGCACTGGCTTTTCACTAAAAGCCACTCTAATTAATATTTTTTATATTAACAACGGATCAAATGAGGAGGTGAAAATGAAAAAGGTCTTTCATAGTGACAAACCCACAGACAATTCTCACCAGACTTTGCAGCTCTTTAGTTTAGTTTTCTGCAACAACACAATCTGTTGGGATATACTAGAAAACTGAGTATTTTAAAAAGATAATAGATATATAATCCTGCACTAATAACAATGGGAGTCAGAATGATGTCTCAGTTTGTAGACCTCAGTGAAGCTTCCATTGAATCCAAACTTTCTACAGGTTTTATCTTCTTGTTTCTGTGTTACAAACTATTATCTGTTAAACTGAGAGAAAAGTCTGGTGTTGGTGGTAAGAAGCAGAACTTCAGAGAGGGAACTTTATGCAGGCTGGATGCTGCTTTTTCACATGAACCTCCAAAATTAACTGCAATTCTCCATCAATCCACAAGGTGGCGCTGCAACAGAAAGCAAAGCGGAAAAGTCGATTTAAATAAGTGTGAATCTGCAGTTCTGTTGTCAGAAACAGACAGAATCAGGTCCAGGTGGAGGTCCAGGTGGAGGAGGTGGCTGAGTGTGCAGCAGAAGGAGTAGAGGAGTCTCAGTGTGTCTGCAGAGACTGTGTAGAAGGACAGAGCAGCAGCAGAGCAGTCCAGATCCACTGATGATACTCTGTCACATCCAGAGGAACACACAGGGAGGATGGTGGACTTGACTTTGTGTCTGACAGTGGAGCTGATCTCAGAGCAGTTCAGACTGCAGCACTGTTGGGATTCCTCTGTCAGTCACTGCTGGATGAAGCTCTCCTCTCCACTCTACCTCCCAGTAACATGGCCCAGTCAGAGCCTCTCCACACACAAGCTGATGCTGCTGCTTCAACCTCTCTGGATCATCAGGACACAGCTGATCCTCTCTCAACACCACCACCTTTCAGTTTGCTCCCAGCTGATGAGAGAAGAAGACAGCAGAAGTCATAAATCAGAGTTTACAGAGACTCCCTTCATCAGCTGTCAGTCAGTGATGCAGCACATCCAGTATAAAGACCAGCAGGGACTTCAGTCCTGTTCAGATCAGAAGTGGAGCGGCTGTGTAGCGTAGCCAGCTTCCTTTCAACTCTCACATTTAAGAGTAGGCTTAAGACTTTCCTCTTTGATCAAGCTTATAGTTAGGGCTGACTCAGGTGAGTCCTGAACCAGACCTTAGTGATGCTGCTATAGGCCTAGACTGCTAGGAGATGATGCACTGAGCTCCTCTCTCCTTCTCCATCTGGATGCATTCTTATCCCATTACTTTGGGCATCAGGTCTGTTTATTCTGCAGGTTTCACTCAAGTACACAGTGGAAATAAAGTGCTGAGAGTCCCTGAACGCATCATGACTGCAGACACAGAGAGATATTCACTGCTCACTGTAATGATGGATTTACTGCTGTTAGGGCTCAAAGCTGTTAAAAACCAGCGGCTCAGTCACATTTGAAGATTTCATCTACTTTTGAAATATTACAGGACAAATCTGTAAATATGGAGTCTGTTCTAAAAACATCTGGACCAAACTAAAGATACATGGACAGATATAAATTTGATGTTAAAGGTCCTACATGTTCATACAAAGACAGAACAGCTAAACTTCAACTGTGCTTACTGGACAGCAGAGGTAAAATTAATGATGGTTCTCTGAAATAAGAGCCAGTGATTTGCAGGCTTCAGTCAGACTGATCTCAGAGCTGTGACTGATCAACAGTTTAGTGTTGAAATGAGAGAACAAACACTTTGAGATCAGATTTGATGGTCCGGCAGTTTGATGAATGAGGACCACTGTCTCTATACATCTTGAGATGCTGTCAGCTGGAATCCAGCTTTATTTCCTGGAGACATGAACACAACAACAAGAGTCGTCTTCACATCAACTCAAACACATGATCACTGCCTGTTCTCTCTCTCTCTCTGTCTTTCTGTCCAATCCTGAAGCCTGTCACCATTCTCCTCTCACAGCTTCACTGAGGAAAGCAGCCGCTGAGAAGGTTGGAGGTTTACAGGAAATACTGGATCTCTGCTTTGATACTAACTGTGTTTAGTACAATACTGCTGAAACCAGCATGGACTGACTCCAACCCTCTACTGACCTCAGAGTCTCCAGTCTGCAGTGTGGACTCTCCTTCAGATCAGACAGCAGCTTCACTCCTGAATCCTGCAGCTCGTTTCCTCTCAGGTCCAGCTCCTCTCAGATGGGAGGGGTTGGATTTCAGAGCTGAGGCCAGAGAAGCACAGCTGATCACTGACAAACTGCAGAACCTCAATCTGAAAAAATAATAAATTATGTAACTTTAGAAGACAATGTTCCTGCTTGAAATCATTCAGTGTTTAATAATCTGTTCAGAGCTGAAGAAGGTTTAGAATGTAGAAGTTTATAAAATGGAAACTCCAAACACCTGAACCCAACAGGATGCAGGTTCAAACTGTAAAATATAAAAAGTACAGAAGGCAAAAATGGTGTCTGACCTCAGAGTCTCCAGTCTGCAGTGTGGACTCTCCAGAAAACCACACAGCAGCTTCACTCCTGAATCCTGCAGGATGTTGCTACTAAGGTCCAGCTCTCTCAGATGGGAGGGGTTGGACTTCAGAGCTGAGGCCAGAGAAGCACAGCTGATCTCTGACAAACTGCAGCTCCTCAATCTGAATAAAGAATAAATGATGGAGATAAAAATCCATTTCTAATCCAATCAGATGTGTTCAGGTTTTAAATGTGGAGCTCAACATTACTATGTCCTAATCAATGAGCTGTTCCCTAAAATGAGTAGAGGGACTTTGTCATTGTGTTATTGTGGATCATCATAATGTCAGCCTTCTACAGACATCATCCAAATGTCAGCACAACATTCATACACCTATTCATGTCAACACAGATAATAACATGCTGCTGATCTCAGGCCAGTGTGTGTGTGTGTGTGTGTGTGTGTGTGTGTGCTGGAGGATCAATATCCGTGACCAGAAATTCTTTGTGAAAACACATTGAAACCACCAGAAAGCGAAGAAATATTTCTACGTCAAGCAGTAAACTTGAGCAGTTTAAAACAAATATTAGTTCAGAGGATCTTCTGTATACAGATGTGACCATTTACCAAAAATTAGAAACATTCATTTACTTTAACGACTAACAGCGGACATTTTCTACAGTTTCTTTAAGAAACACAAGTCTTTGTGACTGCAGGCTAAATTTAGTACAAGAAACATGAAAACATGAACAAAAGGACATTTACAACCTTATGGATGGAAGTTATGTATGAACAGAAATTAGGTTAAATTGTTAATTGATCTAACAGAAACAGAGAGTCAGTGAACTGACCTCAGAGTCTCCAGTCTGCAGTGTGGACTCAGTCCAGCAGACAGCAGCTTCACTCCTGAATCCTGCAGCTTGTTGTTGAAATTCAGGTCCAGCTCTCTCAGATGGGAGGGGTTGGACTTCAGAGCTGAGGCCAGAGAAGCACAGCTGATCTCTGACAAACTGCAGCTCCCCAATCTGAATAAAGAATAAATGATGTAACTTTAGAAGACAATGTTCCTGCTTGAAATCGTTCAGTGTTTAATAATCTGTTCAGAGCTGAAGAAGGTTTAGAATGTAAAGTTTAGAAAATGGAAACTCCAAACACCTGAACCCAACAGGACGCAGGTTTAAGCTGTAAAATACAAAAAAGTAAAAAGATTTCTCATTAATATTAATGACAACGTGCTGCTGCTTCAATGCACCTCAAATCTATGGGTGACAGGGCTCCATGTCCATTACCTTAGTCTGAAGGATTTATTAATTAACTACAATAACATGGTTAAGGATGCGAGGACACACTATTTTTCTGAACACATAACTACACATAAACACAATCCCAGGTTTCTGTTTAAGACTGTGGATCAGTTGGTAAACCCAGCCCCTCCTTGTGCCTCAGCTGGAAGTAATGATGACTGTTTTAACCTTATTTTACCAACAAGGTGGTGTCAATCAGAGCCCCTATTACCACTGCCTCTTACTCAGAGGTTCCTCACCAGCAACAAGAGAGTTTTAACCAGTTTTATCCCATCAACTTGTCTGAGCTTTTAAAAACAGTATCACAAATGAGAGTGTCCTCCAGCCCACTTGATGTAATACCTACAAAGTTTTTACTGAAAGTAATAGATTCTGTTGGGGCCCATTTGATCTCTGTTTTCAACAGCTCCCTATCTACTGGCTGTGTCCCTGATTATTTTAAAACGGCTTGTGTGAACCCACTTTTAAAGAAACCTGGTTTAGATCCCTCCCTCCAACAAAATGTTAGACCAATTTCAAAACTGCCTTTTATTGCAAAGAATTGTGTCCAAACAGCTGCTCACTGTACTGGAAAATAAATTATTTGAAAAGTTTCAATCTGGTTTCAGGAAGTGCCACAGCACTGAGACTGCCCTGCTTAAAGTCACCAATGACCTTTTAATGTCTGCTGATGAAGGCATGTGCTCAGTCCTGGTACTCCTGGACCTTAGCGCTGCTTTTGACACCATTGATCACAACATCATGTTAGACAGACTGAGGCACTGGGTGGGGATCTCTGGTACTGCCCTAGAATGGTTTTCATCCTTCCTGTCAAATGGGGAAGTTCTGTGTGTCTGTAAAAAACTATGTCCCTTCGGTCTGTCCAGTTAAATATGGTGTGCCTCAGGGGTCGGTCTTAGGAACCATTTTGTTTTCCTTGTATCTGCTTCCCCTTGGACATATTATCCATAAATATGGCATTTCTTTTCATATTTATGCTGATGACACACAAATATACTTGCCCGTCAGATCCACAGACCCTGGAATGCTGAGTTCACTTAACAACTGCCTTTGTGAAGTTAAAAAATGGATGTCAAATAATTTCCTCCAGCTGAACTCAGACAAAACAGAAATCCTGGTCATCGGGTCCCAGCAGATGGCAAATCAAATACTGCCATCTGCTGGTTCCCTAGTAAATCACATTAAGCCTGTTGCAAAGAACCTTGGTGTTTGGTTTGATAGTAATTTAAATTTTGAGCAGCACACCACAAAGCTTGTTCAATCATGTTTTTATCAACTTAGAAATATAGCAAAAATTTGATCTATGTTAACTTTTAAGGACACCGAGACCATTTTACACGCCTTCATCCCATCACGCCTGAATTATTGCAACATCCGTTTCACTTGTTTAACCCAAAAATCTACAGATCGACTCCAGACTGTCCAGAACTCAGCTGCCAGGCTTTTAACCAGAATAAAGAAATATGACCACATTACTCCTATTTTAGCTTCATTACACTGGCTCCCAGTATGTTTTAGAATTGACTTTAAAATTCTATTGATCACTTTTAAAGCTCTTCATGGCCTCTCGCCTTGTTATATTTCTGACCTTTTAGTCCCATACGCACCAGCACGTACCTTGAGATCCTCGGGCAGAGGTCTGTTGTCTGTTCCAGAGTCTCGACTGAAAACTAAAGGGGACAGAGCGTTTGCTGTCAGGGCCCCGAGGCTCTGGAACAGCCTGCCCGAGGAAATCAGGTCGGCTGGGTCAGTGAACTCTTTTAAGTCCCTTCTTAAAACATACTTTTACAGGAGAGCCTTTCCCGATCTTATTTGACTTTATTTTATCCCTTTTATTTTATTGTATTTGACTAATTTTATATTTATTTAAACGTGTATTTTAGTCTTGCTTTTATCATGTATTGTTTTTGTATTGTCTTTTGTATATTATTGTCCTTACACTTGTTAAAGCACTTTGTAACTTGTTTTTTAAAAGTGCTTTACAAATAAAGATTATAATATTATTGTTATTTTTCTGTTTATGCTCCTTCACTTTGGAACTCACTTCCTATTGAACAAAGGGAAGCCCAGATTCTTGGCATTTTTAAAGCTCTTCTCAAGACACACTTTTTTAAACTTGCATTTGACTGCTGATGTTGATTTTTGTTCTTATTAACTTTTATTTGTTGTATTTTTCTGTGGACTGTGATTTTATGTTTAGCGCTTTGAGAAGCTGCTTTTAAAGGCGCTCTATAAAATAAAGTTTATTATTATTATTATTACTATTATTATTATTATTATTATTATTATTCAATAAAGACATAGTAACTTCACCTCTTAAACTCTAGAGCTGCACCAGTGGCTCCATCTATACAAACTCATGTTATGCAGCCAAACACAAAGAAAAACCCACAGAAACTGATTTAAGATTCCACTCAAGATCCCAAAGATACCAAATAATATATATATATTCTGATAGTTGAAATAGATTATTTATCTATTCATTGAATTCATGTAGTTTTATTCTCATTTCTTTAAAAACATGATGTGGTATAGAAGCTGAAAATCAGGAGTTTAAGAGGTTCAGAGTGAATTATCCAGTGGAGATTTTTCTTGTTATATTAAGCTTTTAAATGTGCAGCTCAACATTGCTCTGCCACAGTCAATGGACTGAACCACTGAAGAAGAAAAGAGACTTTAGCATTAAGATCCTCAGTGTGGATCAGTATAATATCAGCCTTATGTCTACACTTTAGTGTCACCACAACATTCACATCATATTAATCTTAGACCAGGAGGAAAAACTGGTGTCTGACCTCAGAGCCTCCAGTCTGCAGTGTGGACTCTCCAGAAAACCACACAGCAGCTTCACTCCTGAATCCTGCAGCTTGTTGTTACTCAGGTCCAGCTCTCTCAGATGGGAGGGGTTGGACTTCAGAGCTGAGGCCAGAGAAGCACAGCTGATCTCTGACAACCTGCAGTCCCTCAATCTGAATAAAGAATGATGAAGATAAAAATCCATTTCTAATCCAATCAGATGTGTTCAGGTTTTAAATGTGGAGCTCAACATTACTATGTCCTAATCAATGAGATTTTCCCTAAAATGAGTAGAGGGACTTTGTCATTGTGTTATTATGGATCATCATAATGTCAGCCTTCTACAGACATCATCCAAATGTCAGCACAACATTCATACACCTATTCATGACAGCATACAACTCTTCACACTGACAAACCTTTAAAAAGACACAGGTGAAGGAGGTGAAAATAAGAGAACTGAAGTAAATTTAAAACTTCTGTTATGGATTTAAATTTTGTAGATATACACTGGACAAGAGCAGAATACATGAACTGACCTCAGAGTCTCCAGTCTACAGTTTGGACTCTCCAGTCCAGCAGACAGCAGCTTCATTCCTGAATCCTGCAGGTTGTTCCAGCTCAGGTCCAGCTCTCTCAGATGGGAGGGGTTGGACTTCAGAGCTGAGGCCACGACTTCACAGTGAGTCTCTGAGAGTCCACAGCCACAAAGTCTGTGATGACAGATAATATAAAACTTATAATAATATATAATAAAATCTGATATTTTATTCTAAAAATAGACATTTCTTCTCTGAGCTTGGTGATGATAAAATCCCTCCACTGAACTGAACCCGCTGAGCTCTCCTTCACTGGCAGAATGAACCTGGAGGTCCCAGCAGCTGACTGTGTAATGAGCTGCTGTCTGAGGAAACCAGCTACACAAAGACTGATTCATTCATAGAAAGCCACAGTGGAAATGTGTGTGTTACAGGTACCGCACTGCAGCACCCAGAAACTATTGGATTTGTCTTGAAATACAGGAAACAATGATGAGACAGGGAGACGTGGCCTGTCGCTGCTTAAATCTCCTCATTTAGGAGGAAAACCAGTGGAGCATGCATTCTTGATTACAGTCCCTGGGTAAACCACAGTCTCACAGCGCCACCTACTGTCCACAAACTGCTGCAGCAGATTTACCATTTTGGTTTCCAAACTGATATCATTTCTCAAATTAAGCTTTAAAAACTCTCTATTAGTGAACATTACTAAAGTAGCTTTGGAATTTACCAGTTTATAGACCAGTCCATTCAAATCCTACCAGAGAGAGAGCTTACTTACTGTTTCTAAATCAAACTCATTTCTAATGCAGCAAAACACATGAAGAGACATTCATTGTTGGAACTAAAGAATGTAAAGTGGCATCTTTTATTCAATGAGGATGGAGTGGGGGATGTTCTGTTCACTCTTCAAGAGGGAGGATGGCCTCCCCTCACATCCTCTTAAATCAAACAATAATCAGAGATATTGTATAAAGTGTGAAAATGGACAGAACAGTCCTTCATATGAAATAGCTCCCAAACTGCAGAGAAAAAATAGAAGAGCAATAACTGCATGAAAGCTTCAAGTGCCGTTAGCTCCAGCAGATCACAGATAGGACATGTCTGTATAGAAGAAGAACAAGAAACAGACACAGTATAGAAACAGAGTGCAGACACTGGATCAGTGGAAAAATAAAAAGACTGCTGGGATAAAATGACGACTGTCAAAACATTTTCAGCACAAACTCTTAATCCTCAAGTTTTCCTGCTGGATTTGTATCAAGCCTCCATCACCCAAAGAAAGATAGAAGATGATAGAAGATACTTGTGTCACTAACTTGATGGATAGAAACACAGAAATGATGTTTGGAGACATTTGGAGTTTAACACATGTAGAATTATTTCAATAAGCAGCTTTAATACTAGTTTAAGAAACTTTTATAGTGTGGAGGTTTTATATTGAGCGAGTGTGTAAAGTGTGGATCTTTACTGTAATACTGATGCTTCAGCTTTACAGTGTTGATAATCACATCTGGACTTACTGAGCCTTTCTGCAGTTCCTCACAGCTGCAATCAGTCTCCGTCGTCCCTCATCTGATGTGTTGTACTTCTTCAGGTCCAACTCATCCAGAACCTCCTCTGACATCTGCAGCATGTAGGCCAGAGCTGAGCAGTGGAACACAGAGAGTTCCTTCTCTGATCTGTTCTCTGACTTCAGGAACTCTTGGATCTCCTGATGTACTGAGTGGTTGTTCATCTCCGTCAGACAGTGGAAGATGTTGATGCTTCTGTCAGGAGAGATCCAGTTCAGTTCATGTACATGTTCATCTCCTTCAGGTTGTTGATGGCTCTCTGGAAGATTTCTGGACTGTTGTCTGTCCGACCCAGCAGGCCTCCTAAGAGTCTCTGGTTGGACTCCAGAGAGAGGCCATGAAGGAAGCGAACAAACAGGTCCAGGTGGCCATTTTTGCTTTTGAGAGATTTCTCCATGGAACTCCTCAGGAAGTCCTCCAGTCTCTCCGTGTTCCTGCTGGTGAAACAGTGGAACATGTAGACTGCAGCCAGAAACTCTTGAACGCTCAGATGAACAAAGCAGTAGACTGTTTTCTGGAAGATCACACTCTCTCTTTTGAAGATCTCTGTACAAACTCCTGAGTACACCGAGGCCTCTGTGACATCAAGACCACACTGCTCCAGGTCTTCTTGGTAGAACATGATGTTTCCTTTCTCCAGCTGTTTAAACGCCAGCCTCCCCAGCTTCAGAAGAACCTCCCTGTCAGCCTCCGTCAGCTCCTGTGGACTCGTCTCATGTCCCTCATCGTACTTCTGCTTCTTCCTCTTTATCTGAACCAGCAGGAAGTGTGAGTACAGGTCAGTCAGGGTCTTGGGCAGCTCTCCTCTCTGCTCTGTAGTCAACATGTGCTCCAGAACTGTAGCAGTGATCCAGCAGAAGACTGGGATTAGACACATGATGTGGAGGCTCCTGGAGGTCTTGATGTGTGAGATGATTCTGCTGGACAGCTCTTCATCACTGACTCTCCTCCTGAAGTACTCCTCCTTCTGGGCGTCAGTGAAGCCTTGTACTTCTGTTACCCTGCCAACACACGAAGGAGGGATCTGATTGGCCGCCGCAGGTCTGGAAGTTATCCAGACGAGAGCCGAGGGAAGCAGATTCCCCTCGATGAGGTTTGTCAGCAGCAGGTTGACTGATGACTTCTGTGTGACATCAGACACAACCTCACTGTTGTGGAAATCCAATGAAAGTCTGCTTTCATCCAGGCCGTCAAAGATGAACAACAGTTTCCAGACGGCGAGCTTCTCTGCTGGGACCTTCTGTAATGTTGGATGGAAAACATGGAGCAGCGTGAGGAGACTGTGCCGCTCATCTTTGATCAAGTTCAGCTCCCTGAACGAGAGCAGAACCAGCAGACTGACATCTTGGTTTTCCGAGCCCTCTGCCCAGTCCAGAGTGAACTTCTGCACCGAGAAGGTTTTTCCAACGCCAGCGACGCCGTTGGTCAGAACCACTCTGATGGCTCTCTGTTGGCCAGGTAAGGCTTTAAAGATGTCCTGGCACCTGATTGGAGTGTCATGGAGGCTCTTCTTCTTGGAAGCTGTCTCAAGCTGCCTCACCTCATGCTGGGTATTAACCTCTTCACTCTGTCCCTCTGTGATGTAGAGCTCAGTGTAGATCCTGTTGAGGAGGGTTCCACTTCCTGTTTCATCACTTCCTTCAGTCACACGTTCACATCTCCTCCTCAGACTGATCTTATGTTCATCTAAAACCTCCTGCAGACTGCCATCCACTGTCACAGAAGAAAGAATCATTAGTGGGAATTATTCATTAGCACCAACATAAAAACAACCAGTAAGAAAAATGAATCCTATTGAAAATGTTTCTGATTGGCTGAGACAGCAACATTTTAAATGCTGCGAGGCAAAGAAAGCCAAGAATCCTGTTTTCAGACATGAGGACATCAGCAGACAGATGGACAGTCTTACTTTGTACAGATCTGCTCTGACTGGCTGTCTGCAGTCCAGCTCTGGTTCTTTCTCCACACTGGGGACAGGAGGAGTGTCCTGATGAAGCAGACTGGTCCCAGTATGAGGCGATGCACCGTCTGCAGAACCAGTGTCCACAGCTGGTAGAGACTGGATCCTTCAGGACGTCCTGACACAAAGCACAGCAGGACGGCTGCTCCTCCACAGAAACATGACTCCTCTTCCTCTCTCTGTGAAGACATGTTTCCTGGTTTATTTTGTTAACTACTTCCTCTTGAGTCTTTGTGTTTTACTTTGGTATTTTCCTCTCATCATCTGGTTTCGGTTCACTTCACTTCCCCCTTGTGTGACTGTTTGCTCCTCCCTGATTAACTTCACCTGTGTCTCATTATCTTAGCCCTTCTGAAACTAGACCCTTGCCACTTCCTCTCCGTCACGGAGTAAACTCTGGGTGTGTTTTTGCAATAACAAAAGTGTAACCATTTGTCATTTATTTTATGTTTGTTTATGAACCAAACTGTTTTGGTTAGATTTTAAATATTTCTTTAAGACTAAAACATCAGCTATTTATGAAAAAGAGACATTATCTTTTTCTATGAAAAGATTGATGTTCATTGTTAAAGAATAGCCTACATACTGTATGTTCAGCCTCTTTATCTTATATGCAATATATTACATTCACAAATAAAAATGGTCTAAAAAGAAACCACAAATACAACATTTCAAAATAGAAATCAAAGATAATATTGCAGCATTATATGGTCTAAAGAAGTTAAAACAGTTAAAATGTTGTAAGAAAATGTTAAATAAACTATTTGTCTTTAATGTCTTTGATGCTTGTTCTCTGATCCCCGAGTATCTGATAGGTCTTTAATGTAGGCTATTTTGTTTTGGCTGAAGTTTTTCATACGAGATGAATACGATTCAATAACAATAACAGTTGTGTTTCTATCAGAGCGTTTTTTTAATTAAACACAAAAAAACCTTTGGGCTGCGTTGTTAACCTGTTTATGGTAATATAGAGATGTTGGAGTAGTTTTGGAATTTAAAATCCTACATCTTTACCGGCGAAGTCACACGGAACTCACATTTGAAAGAAAGGCCCTCATGCAGAAAACGGTGTTACACACCTCGTGCTCACGTATAAAGAACTGAGTCATCACATGTTCGACTTTAATCTTTCTTATTGTTGGTGACCAGGATGGAATGGACACTCCACTGATCGACACCTGGGTCCAGACTGAAGGTTCAAACTACCAGTAGGGAAAGTTTCTGCTCCGACAAACCAAGGACAGGAACCCGCCTGACGTTAAAGACCGGGTGTTGGACAGCGGACGCTCCATCCAACTTCATATGTGAGTTCTATGTTGTGAATAATTTCTTGCAACTTGTAAAAACCTGGGTTAATAGGCATGTAATTCTCTTGTGGTGGTGCTATCAGATTGTACATAATTCCTTTTTTTGTGGCACTGTTAGATTCTCCATGGGAGCAAGGCTCGAGAGGGAGGGGGAGAAACTGTAAGTGTAAGTGTTATCAAGTTTCCTCCTCAGAAAATGTGTTTATAAAAAGTTCTATGAGACATTTTGGGTTTAATAAGTTCATGTTTCAAACTTTAAGAATAGTCCCAGTAAAAATAAAATGAGTGAGATGATAAAAAAACTTTGTGGTAACTCATTCAGTGTCTAAGTAAATACAGGGTGCGTTGCTCGAACGAATGTGTCGTACAAACCATCTGGCTGAACGAGTTTATCTAGAGTTTGGGTGTGCTGGATAAGATCCAACTATGCACAGAGAGAGTATGGTAAGTGTAGATGTGCAGCAAACACTGAATGAGTTAGTAGCAGTTCTCTTACTTTGTGTCTGAGGGTCCAGGTTCAGGACTGAAGTATGGAGGTTCATCTTTGGACAAGTCACTCTTCATAGACAGACAGCTGGATCCTGTGTCTGAGGGTCCAGGTTCAGGACTGAAGTATGGAGGTTCATCTTTGGACAAGTCACTCTTCATAGACAGACAGCTGGATGCTGCAGACTCTGCTCTCTGTCTGTTGGACTGAACTCTGCAAACACCAAGATGTTTTTATTCAGATCACATGAATCCTTGATATATTCTCTGATGAAGCCATTCAGGAAGCTCTAAACACACAAACTGCTGCTGCTGTGGATCATTAGGAGCTTTAAAGTTTGTATTGGTCCTCTTAGATCAGATTCCAGCTTCTCTAGGTGACTGACAGCTGCACAGATACTAAGAGGAAGACAGCACCAATGATTTCTCTTTGTCTGTGGCACAAATGTAGAAATAAAGCAATACAGGCCAGAAAAAAAGGCAAACATTGTTTATACAATATGCACATAGCATGGACACAGAAAGCAGGGCTGCTGAGAGGCTGCACAGAGAGAGAGAGAGAGAGAGAGAGAGAGAGACACATGACACACAAAAAACTCCACTTACCTTGGCCTCAACATTACATACACAGGGAACTTCAACATGGCTGTGAAAGATCTGAGGGACAAAGCAAGGAGAGCTTTCTATGCAATAAAAAAAAAAAACATTAAAATATATATTCCAATTGAAATCTAGCTGAAAATCTTCCAATTTGTACTAGAACCAATAAAGAATTTGACAAATGGGACAAAACAATCATAGAATCTTTCCATACTGAGTTCTGTAAGAGCATCCTTCAGGTGCAGAGAAAGACACTAAATAACCTGTGCAGAGCAGAGCACGGCCAATACCCCCTATTACTAAAAATACAGAAAAGATCACTTAAATTTTTACAATCACTTAAAATCAGTTAACCCCCAGACATATCATCACAAAGCCCTAACATACCAGGAGCTGAAACCAGAGAAGAGTCCCCTCAGCCAGCTGGTCCTGAGGCTCTCTGCAGTAACAAGTCCCCAACAGCCTCAGGACAGCAACACCAACTCAAGCAGACCAAACCAAATTATTAGCAAGCAGAAATAAAAATATATTGAATACTGGAAAGAAACGACCAAAACACAAAGTAAATTACAATGTTATCTGACCCTAAAAAGAGAATTCACACTGGAAAATTACCTGTGTACAATAAAATGTCCTAAACTAAGAAAAATGTTGACAACATACAGACTGAGTGAACACAGCCTGGCCATAGAAAAGAGTCGCCACAGACAGAGCTGGCTGCCGCAAGAGGACAGACTCTGCTCCCAATGTGACAGGGGACAGGTAGAGACAGAGGACAGGTAGAGACAGCTGCACTTTCTAACCTCATGCCCTAAATATAAAACACTAAGACAAAAACACTTTGCAAACATTTCCCAAATATACCCCGAATTCAAAGGTCCAGGTTCAGGACTGAAGTATGGAGGTTCATCTTTGGACAAGTCACTCTTCATAGACAGACAGCTGGATCCTGCAGACTCTGCTCTCTGTCTGTTGGACTGAACTCTGCAAACACCAAGATGTTTTTATTCAGATCACATGAATCCTTGATATATTCTCTGATGAAGCCATTCAGGAAGCTCTAAACACACAAACTGCTACTGCTGTGGATCATTAGGAGCTTTAAAGTTTGTATTGGTCCTCTTAGATCAGATTCCAGCTTCTCTAGGTGACTGACAGCTGCACAGATACTAAGAGGAAGACGGCACCAATGATTTCTCTTTGTCTGTGGCACAAATGTAGAAATAAAGCAATACAGGCCAGAAAAAAAAGGCAAACATTGTTTATACAATATGCACATAGCATGGAGAGAGAGAGAGAGAGAGAGAGAGAGAGAGAGAGAGAGAGAGAGAGACACATGACACACAAAAAACTCCACTTACCTTGGCCTCAACATTACATACACAGGGAACTTCAACTTGGCTGTGAAAGATCTGAGGGACAAAGCAAGGAAGACATCACCAATGATTTCTCTTTGTGTGTGGCACAAATGTAGAAATAAAGCAATACAGGCCAGAAAAAAAAGGCAGACATTGTTTATGCAATATGCACATAGCATGGAGAGAGAGAGAGAGAGAGAGAGAGAGAGAGAGAGAGAGAGAGAGAGAGAATGGTAAGTGTAGATTTTGCTCATGAAGCCTAATATTATTCTACAATCGGCAAACAGCAAAACATTAGCAGCAAACACTGAATGAGTTAGAAACAGTTTCTTACTTTGTGTCTGAGGGTCCAGGTCCATTACTGAAGTATTCAGGTTCCTCTTTGGACCAGTCACTCTTCATAGACAGACAGCTGGATCCTGCAGACTCTACTCCGTCCTCCTCTTCCTCCACACAAACACTCATCTTATCCTAATAAATGCATTTGAACAGCAACAAGACAGAAGTCATTCTTCTCGGCTCCAAACAGCAAAACCTCTTTATCAATCCTGATGGTCACTCTGTCATCCAAAGTAAAAAGCCTCTGTGTCCCCTGTATAACACCCTGTCCTTCCAGTCCCACATAAAAACCACCCTGACTCAGCCTTCAGTTTTCTTCTTCCTGCTCTGTTGACTCAAAATGCAATCAGAACTCTCTCAGCTTCAGGTTGAGCAGGTCTGATCAGGTGAGAACACGGAGGGCTTGTTATATCTAGAATGCCAAATATCTGGAGGAGTCGGCCGACTCTACAGCCACATCCAGCCAATGAGAGCAGGCAGCTACTTTTCACCGCAAAACACTTTTTACTCCCCTCCAGCTCTCTCTGTAACTCAGACGATCCCTGCTACCTGCATGTGCTGATCCATTCTTTCACCCATATTTTTCGTCTTTATAATCGCTAGCTTTATAATAACAAACAACAGCTGTTTTGTGTGCAGGATCGCATCATTTCGTTTCACATTTCACGTGTGTTTTCTGAACAAAACGTAGTTTGGAGACCAGCGTCGGGTGACACAGCCGTCACAAGATGGCAAGTTGTGTAGTGTGAATGGCACGGTCATCGGCCAACGCTGAAAGTCGTGTGGACTGTCTATCAGACATATCTGCATGGATGAAGGCTCGCCACCTTCAACTAAACCTCTCTAAGACCGAACTCTTGGTCATTCCAGCCAAGCCATCTATCCACCATAACATCAAATTACAAATTGACTCCGCAACCATCACTCCAACCAAGGTGGTGAGAAACTTGGGTGTCATGATTGATGACCAGCTGTCCTTTTCAGACCATGTTATTGCTGTCTCTCGGTCATGCCTCTTTTCTCTATACAACATAAGGAAAATCAGGCCCTACCTCGCTCAGTACGCCACGCAGCTTCTGGTACAGGCCATGGTTATCTCTCGCATAGACTATTGCAATGCCCTCCTGGCAGGTCTCCCAGCTTGTGAGGTGAAACCCCTACAAATGGTTCAGAACGCAGCAGCGCGTCTGGTTTTTGATCAGCCCACTCATGTCACTCCATTACTCTGTGACCTCCACTGGTTCCCCGTGGCCTCCAGAATCAAATTCAAGTCACTAATGCTGCATACAGACTGACTACTGGGTCTGCACCATCTACCTAAACTCCATAATACAAGTCTATGTTCCTTCTCGGCCGCTACGCTCCTCCAACGAACGCCGCCTTGCTCTGCCATCCCTTCACACAAAGCGACCTCAGTCCCTGTTCTCATCTGTGACACCACGATGGTGGAACGAGCTACCGCACGCCATCAGAGCAGGGGCGTCCCTCTCTAACTTCAAGAAGCTCTTGAAAACTCATCTCTTCCGAGAACACTTCCTCTTATAACACCTCTAACTCCTAACTTCTAACATGCACTTCCTGTGCTCTTCTTCTTCTGTCCCCTACAATGATCTTGTATTGATTGCACTTTTTGTTTTGATTGCACTTTTTGTTAACTCTTACTTCCTTCCCTAGGTATTTACCCCATTGATGTGATATGTACTGTGAGCTCTTACTAGTACTTATTGCTGCTCTTACTAGTATGTATTGTCAGTTGTAGATCTGTAGTTGATGCTCTGTTGATGCTTGTATGTTGTTCCTCAAATGTAAGTCGCTTTGGATAAAAGCGTCTGCCAAATGAGTAAATGTAAATGTGTAGTCTGCATGAGGCATAAGCGGCGTGAAGTCCGTTTTGGGCGTGTCCAACTCCAGTGTTTGAACAAACGGTCAGTGCACCAGGCGCACGGTTCAAAGGGCGTAACATGCAATAAACCAATCAGAGTGTCATAGTAACCCAAGTTAGGTTATTTTTGACCCAACTCCTGGGTTAAAAAGGGACCAACTAATTTCTGGGTTATTTCAACCCAGAAAATTGGGTTATTCTTTTTGACTCAACTTCTGGGTTAAATACCTGACCCTGGTTAGAAAAACCCCAACACTGTAGTTAATATAACCCAACTTCTGGGTCAAAAGAACAACTCCAATTTCTGGGTTGAAATAACCCATAAATTAGTTGGTCCCTTTTTAACCCAGGAGTTGGGTCAAAAATAACCTAACTTGGGTTACTATGCCTTTGTTTTACGTTATATCTGTCACGGTGTGGCGCAGGCAGAAGAAGAAGAGGAGGAGTCCAAAGTTCCAATTCAAATGTTTTACTAATAAAGCAACTTCAAAAGGTACAGACAGGCAGGATGTACACACACTAAACAAGACTACAAAGTAGAACAGCCAAAGACCGACTGAACTGAAGGAACTAAATACTAACACAGATGAACATTGATTAACAGAATACCGGTGGAATAGATGATGATGATGGTAATTAATTAAACAAAAGTGATGCAGATGAATTAAATGACAGAAACCATGGAAACAGATGAGTGGCTGGAAAAAAGAACAAAGGAAGACATGTGACAATATTACACACTTCAAGCACTTTTTATTGCATTAAATTAAATCAAACTCTATATAAAAAAAAAATATAAATAAACATTCAACATTCAATAACTGGATTGAACTTTAGGCTTAAAGTCTTCAAACACTGGTTGTGTCATGTCATGTGTGATTTTACACAGACTTTAAAGTAGTTAGATGTACATGGCAACCACAGAATGACCACGGCTAACGCTAGTCTCAACGTAGCAACTAAACCATGGTAATTTTTTCAGCAAATGGTGCTAAACTAGCAACGGGGAAATGGACACAGAAATGTTTACGTTACATCAACACTGAAAATACTCGCTTACCTTGAATACACAAAGAAGTTGTACCGAAGAAGCACAGGCCAAAATGGATCGAGCGTGAAGCGACTGTTGTGAGAAAATTCCAGAACAACTGCGGGGTGGTTGCTATACATTCATGCCAATAAAGCTAATTTGAATTTGAATTTGAGAGAGAGAAAGCCAACCCTATAACCCAGAAAATGGTTTCTCTCTGAAAAATAAACCAGAAACCCAAACAACCCAGGAATTGGATCAAAAATATTAGCCCTATAACCCAGAAAATGGTTTCTCTCTGAAAGAATAACCCATAATTTTAACCCAACACAACTAACCCAGGAAATGGGTTGAAGAAATAACCCAGGAGTTTTTAGTGTGAACTGCAATCACTTATTTGGCCACAATTGTGATTATTACATTAAAAGAAATGTTTAATTACCACAAAGACATCTTTGCTATTACCACAGACGTAAAGTGATGTTTACTTGCATGTTATGTCTGTTTGATCCAGATAAAAGCAGCTGTAGTCGTAAAGAGACTGGGCGCTACAGCTTTAACACACTGCGCATGCTCCCGCGGACAGCAATCAATTTTCGGCAGACCATCTCTTTTTGGCACAACACCGGAACAGTTATCCTGCTGGGTTCCTTATAAACTTGGACAGGATGGCAGTGAGGGAGACAGATGATAGTGACAGTATGGAGTTTAGTGAGGAAGAGGGAAATTACATAGATGAGAAATTTCTTGATGTAAGTGATAGATATCTAAGTCAGATTCATGATGGGATGAACATAGAAACACTGGACAGTAAATTAAAGCAAGGCATAATATTTGCTGCTATAGAATCAATTCCTAAAAGCAAAGGCAGAACAAGGCAGAAAGTAGTACAATGGTGGGATGAGTGCAAGGAAGCAGTGAGAAATAGAAATAAGGCAATAAGGCAAGGAGGGGATGAGACAGCAGTAACAAATAGGGAAAAGGCAGAGCTAATGGCAAAAACTTTTGCTATGGTACATAGTTCAAATAATCTCCAACAAGAAGGTAGAAGAGGTAGAGAGAAAACAAAATCTGAAAATATGGAGGCTTTAGGTAGGAAAAGTAGTGTGGGGGATGGACAAAATGTCCCCTTTAGAATAGGAGAGTTAAAAAGGGTCCTAGATAAAGCAGGACAGAGGCGGGGAAAGATTAAATATGGTATAGTATAATAAAGCATCTCAGTGTAGGAAGTCTGGAAGCCACACCAATGTAAACCTGCGACTGAAGCTACGCAGGTTTGGATTTGGCCAGTACCTGGTTAGGTTGTGCTAAGTTATAGTTTTAACACAGCCGCACCGTAACTTTAGTCCTGCTAGTGTTTACAGCCAACAGCTGATGAGAGTTGTTCTGGGTCCACTTCAGAGCCCTGACAGGGTTCTACCTGGAGCCGAATTACCACAGAGGTCGTCTCCTCTCCAAAACAAACGGACCCGGACATTAAACCGTTAAAACACAGCCACATAGCAACGTTAGCGCTAGCCCTGTGGTTTGTTTACAGCTAACAGCTGATCCGGTCCGCCAGAGAACGCAAGTTAACTTTTCCTTTTTATTTACCAACAGAGCCGTGCTGGTGAACAACCTGCAGTGTTTGAGATTATTATTAAATTTGTTAAATTTTAATAAGAGTGTGTTTTATTCATCTAGTGTGTCAAGCTTATTGCTTCAATATATTCCCTGTAAATCTGATGTTAATATATAGATTTTACTCATGGATAGGCGTTAGGCTGCTGTATGAATGAGCACTTTAGAGATATAGTGACAGTAATTATAATTAAAGCTGCAAGCAGCGTTGGGCGGGCCCTTGCACGTGTAGCGCGTCTGGGCGCGAGGCGGCCGCTTTGCATGTGTCATTTCCTGTTACCAGCAGGTGGCGCTATGACATTGTGTTTGTTGGCATATGGATGTGTTCAGGACGGGACTTTCATTCTACATGCAAAGTTTGGTGCAGATCTGAGCATGCACACTGAAGTTATAACAACTTCCTGTTTTGCCCATTGACGAAAACTTACAGATAGCACAACTTTTAATGGTCAATGCCTTTAGAAGGCACAGCAGAAATTTGAAGTCGATCGGACTAAATCCCCAGGAGGAGTTCGTACAAAGTGTGTAAATCGCCAAAAATGACCATTAAGTCCAAAATGGCCGACTTCCTGTTGGCTTTAGGCAAAGGCTCCAAGAGGCTTTTTTTGCGTCTAGACATGATACACGTACTACAGAAATTTCGTACGTCTAGATTAAACTTTACCCAGGGGCTGCACTGTAGGGGGCGCTAGTGAGCCATTTTGGGTGGAGGCTGATCTTTGGGATAGAAATCCTAGCTCTGTTTTCCTTAGAGCAGTGGAAAGAAACGAGATAATAGACACTAGAAGAAAGTGTGAGAGCAAATCCTCCATGGATTGGAATAACACGGAGATGTTGAGGTTATGGGCTGGCTGGGGCTCAGGAGGTAGAGCGGGTTGGCCGTTAATCGGAAGTTAGGCGGGTCAATCCCTGGCTCCCCCTGGTTGCGTGTCGAATTGATACTGAAGCCTGAATTGCCCCTGGCGGCTATTCCGTCAGTGTATGAATGAGTGTGAATGTTAGTTTCCGTTCGAGCACTTAGGCTCAGTGTATGAATGTGTGTGACTGGTGAATGCAGATGTGTAAAAGCGCTTTGAGTGGTCGAAAAGACTAGAAAGGCGCTATACAAGTACGGAACATTTACATGTTAGTAAAGAAGTTGAAGAACCATATCATACGGATCATATCTGTAACTCATCTTTTCAATCGGGTAAATTTCCAAATCAAATGAAAACAGCTAAAGTAATAGCATTATATAAAACTGGGGATAGACACCATTTCTTTACAGGCCTGTTTCTGTTTCTCCCCCAATTCTCCAAAATCCTGGAAAAGCTTTTTACAGAAAGACTTAACAGTTTCATGGAAACACATGAGCTTCTAGTTGACAGTCAATCCGGATTCTGGACAGATCAACATCTTTGGCACTAATGGAGCTAACTGAGGAAATCAAAGTACACAGACAAGAAGAAACATGTAGAGGGAATTTTCAACGCTTTAAAGAAAGCATCTGAGCCCATAAATTATGACATTTTATTCCATAAACTAGAGAGGGATGGTATCAGAGGGGTTGGGTTGGACTGGCTGAGCAGCTGCTTCAGAAACTGCTGAACACAAATCTACACACATGAACATAAAGTGTGGTGTAGCGCAGGGATCTGTCTCAGGTCCAAAGCTTTTCATCATTTACATCAATGACATATGGAAAGTATCAAACATACTAACATTTATTTTATTTGCTGAGGACACAAATATTTTGTGTTCCGGTGACAATTTACAGCAGCTTTCAGAGGCGATCAGTCCAGAAATGAATCAATCAAAATGCTGCTTTGATGGAAACTAATTGTCATTAAATATAAAGATCATGTTATTTGGAAACATAAAACAAACCCTCAGGTAGAACTGAAAATGGACAACATAAGCATAGAAAGAGTTTATGAAAATCCATTTCTTGGTGTGATCTTAGACCCAAAATCTGCTGGAAACCTCACATAAACCAGGTCAAAGCAAAACTGAATAAATCAAGACATATTCTGGACAATAAATCACTGCATCCTCTGTATAATACACTCATGTTACCATATCTGAGTTACTGTGTGGAAATATGGGGAAACAGCTACAAAACCAACCTCCAGCCGTTCTGCACATTGCAAAAGAGCAATCAGAATCATCAATAACGTCGGATATCTGGAAGAGACAAACTCATTCTTCTTAAAGTCACATAAGAACAAGTCTAAAAAGTCTGTCCATCACTATCTGTGGGGGGAGTTTGTGGAATGGTTTGGAGCAGCTGCTAAAACAGAGCACAGACATTAAAAAGTTGAAACAGTTGTATAAAAAGACTATTAAAAAGATGTGAGGATGAAGAGAGGTGAGTGTGAGTGTGGGTTACTATACTGACTGTAATGGGATGGCTGATTATAGGCTGATGCTTTGTTTGCTGCAGAATGTAAAACAGCTGCTGGTGTTTATAATGACTGTATATTTGTTATCTTGCTATGAATATATATATATAATGATAAACACACTGAGTCTGTTTTAGTTCACCAAGATTTACATTCACCAATAACTGTAAAATCCTTTTATTCTCAGAAAACTAAAAAACTAATTTCCAACTAAACAGGATGTTAGAAAAACTTTTATCCAGATTTAAATTCTATATTTCTTGACTGAAAATCCATCTGTCCACTCCAGTGGACGTTCTGCACCAAAGGCTTTATTCTGCCTTATTTTGTGTGTTTTATTTAAAATGATGATATAATTTGCACTTGAACAACTTTGTGTGTATTTATTCCACTTACTTTTGGTAAAACTTTTAAAAACATGTAGTTTTTTGGACCAATATTGAGTTCCACTGAATCACTTTTGATGCCGTTGATGCAGCAGACACATTAAAAATCAAATATATTGGGGAAAAAGATTTATAGGCAGAGTTTTGACTTGTTTAAAAGTAAAAACAAACTGATTTAATAATATGCAAATGAGGTACTAAGCCTTATCACACAAATCCATTTTCCAGCACATTGATAAGAGTCAGATGGATTTTTGTTGTTTTATTGTGATAATAAACCAAATGTTCAGACATTTACAGAACGCTTTATCAAAATATAGTTTTACATGGATTTATTCAAAATAAACCACCTGTAGGAGCCACAAATGGAAGTTTTTGCATCTTCATGTCCTTGATTTGTATTTGCACACTTGATTGGCACTTGGGTGGTGGGTGTGTATGTGGGTGTGTAGGACGCAGTTAGAAGCAGGTGCACTCACCTGTTCACCTCACCTGGCTGCAGTGATCATGGGGGTAGGGTCATTTTAGATCTTTAATGGTGCATGTTGACTTGTCTTGTGCTCCGGCCTTTTCTTTGCACAGACGTATGGAAACAGCTGTTAAGTGGAACTGTTGTGCATCGTTGTGAAATAGAAAATAAATGGATTGTTAGAAATGTGGTGGAGTCTCATCAGTTTTCTCCATGTTCAGCCTCTCACGGCTTGTTTTCCCTTTATCGACAGTCAGCCGCAACACCACTCATCTGTGGGAAGGAGCCTTTTATTCTACATATTTACAGATAAAATGAAAATTATAAAAGATATATTGCTGTAAGAAAAATGACTTAGTGTACAGGAAACATGTCATTGTGAGAAAACGACTGTTTAAGATTAGTAAAGCAACAAAAACACACTGAGAATAAAAATGACATTGTGCTCTAGATAACAAGCTTCAAACAATATATGATTCAATATGGAGAATTTTAAAAGGGGTGGTCGAACTTCGAAGGTTGATGTGTGAAAAGTCGATTTAAATAAGTGTTAATCTGCAGTTCTGTTGTCAAACAGAACTAATCTGCAGAGGCTCTTTGGGTTCAGAACATCTCAATGAATTAAAAACAGACAGAATCAGGTCCAGGTGGAGGAGGTGTCTGAGTGTGGAGCAGAAGGAGTGGAGGAGTCTCAGTGTGTCTGCAGAGACTGTGTAGAAGGACAGAGCAGCAGCAGAGCAGTCCAGATCCACTGATGATACTCTGTCACATCCAGAGGAACACACAGGGATGATGGTGGACTTGACTTTGTGTCTGACAGTGGAGCTGATCTCAGAGCAGTTCAGACTGCAGCACTGTTGGGATTCCTCTGTCAGTCACTGCTGGATGAAGCTCTCCTCTCCACTCTACCTCCCAGTAACATGGCCCAGTCAGAGCCTCTCCACACACAAGCTGATGCTGCTGCTTCAACCTCTCTGGATCATCAGGACACAGCTGATCCTCTCTCAACACCACCACCTTTCTGATCCCTCACACTCTGACTGAGATCAGTCCTCCCAGCTGATGAGAGAAGAAGACAGACAGCAGAAGTCATAAATCAGACTAGCAATTTGAAGAGAACCAATAAAATCAATCCTAAAGTGGACAGGAAGCCAGTGGAGCAAGGCTGAAACTGGAGTAATGCGCTCACGCTTTTTAGTTTCAGTTAGAAGTCGAGCTGCTGCATTCTGGACTAACGGGAATCGATGGAGAGATGACTGATCCACTCAAACACACCAAGAATTACAGTAGTCTAGTCGAGATGTTATAAATGCATTAGGGTTGGGCACATTAACGTGTTAACGCATTAATTAATTAACACAGTTTATTTTTATTATTATTATTTTGAAAGTCTGTTTCTTGTTGTTGTAGCCTTTTTAACTGAAGTTAAAATTAATAGGCTACATAACTTTTACCAGATAGGCCTACATCTAATTTTAGTTGCTGGTGTCCTACCAAAACAGTAATAGATTCTGCAAACTCACAGCAAGGATCAGTCTCTCTTCCAATGATTTGTGCTGTGCGTCGCAAATAAAAAGTTCAAGACAGTTCAGCTTCGGCAGCGGGCATGTGCGTGAGGCGAGCACCACCGCAGCAGTTTCAGAGGAACGTACCCGCTTGTCGCTACACCTTGTGCTGGACCACTTCACCTCACTCTAACAGGGAAACTTGCTGAACATAGACTTTTTCTGCTGCTCCCTGATAAAATAAAAATGTTTCTGCTGTTCAGAAAAAAGCCCCAAGAAAACTGGACTCTGATGGTAACTTGTTTTAACAAGCTAGATAAAAGGTAACGCCCTGGCAGGAGCAAAAAGCTTTGGTTTAACATTTGATTTGATTACATTAATGTTTAAGTTGAAATTTACAAGAAATATTTTATTGCTACTGTGTAAAGGGAATACTGCTGGTAAAAAGCACGTTAAGTGTTTCTACTTTTGTGTATATAGCAGTACATTTAAATTAAAAGCGTGCAATACAATGTTAGATTTCATTATTCAATTTTGCGCATAACAATGTGATTAATCGCAAGAAAATCATGCAAATAATCGAGATTAAAATTTTTCATCGTTAATTGCCCAGCACTAAAATGCATGGATTAGTCTTTCAAAGTCTTTGCGTGGCAGGTAGGGCTTGACTTTAGCCAAAAGTCTCAGATGGAAGAAACTGGCTTTTTACAACAGAACTAATCTGTGTTTCAAATTTAAAAGCACTGTCAAAGATCACAGCTAGATTCTTGGTAAATGGACGACTATATGTTCCTAAAGTACCAATAACATCTACAGAAGAACTTAAGTTCTGATCCGATCATATTTTAAGATCTCTCAGGCGGTTAAGCAAGGACTGAATTAATGCTTTGTGACTGGATTTTACAGAGTTTACAAGAGTTTTGTATATCATCTGCCAAGCAACGAAAGGAGATATTGTGTTTCTTGAAAATGGACCCCAACGGCAGCATTTGACGTGAAAAAAAGCATGGGGCCCAATATGGACCCTTGGGGGACCCTATAAGAAAGAGGGGCAGCAGATGAAGAAAATTCACCAGGTTAAACAGAAACTCCTATCCGCCAGATATGATTTGAACCCTGTGGTGGCTGGCCAATAGAGTGCACTAGGGTGCCGCCCTCCCTGGTGGTGGAAAGTGTTTTGATTTTTCTTTTTAAAATAAAAATTTCTGAAATAAACAGTAATTACTTTTTAAGCATATGTGTGTTGAATATGCATAATAATCTTTAATATATGAAATAGAGGCTAAATAATTATGTTTTGGGGGGGGGATTAGCTTCCTGCTCATCCAGTGATCTTTTCTGGGGCACTAGAAGGATCGCCCAGGCAGTACAGCAGCGCAGCCAATAACTAACCCAAGATATGCCCATAGCAATATAAATTAAGCGTTCTCGAATTTGATGCCTGAAGGGCGAAATTTTTTTTGCCCAAAGCAGTGTCAGTCGGTGGTAGAGGGACACGTGACGTTGTTGACAATAATGAATGCGGATCTCAAGACACAGGCTTTCAGCCTTGGCTAGCTGGATGCATTCATGTAAATGCCGTATTTTGCTTCCCATGCTTGCTTTTTAAAACAGCAGGGACGGATACAACATGGACTGTTACAGGAGTGAACGACACGATACATTTATTTGAGAAGCTTAAGAAACATGAGTGTACGAGTGCACATATGGATAACACGGTGAAGCTAGCCATGCTAGGCAAAGTTAACATTGCTATACAGCTGGCCACAAGATTGGGGTGAGGAGACACAAGAAAGGTGGTTAAGAACAGGCACGTTTCATCAAAAATAAATGACTGTGTTAAATTCTGAGGGCCTGCGATGGACTGGCGACCTGCCCAGGGTGTACCCCGCCTTGCGCCCGATGTCAGCTGGGATTGGCTCCAGCCCCCCCGCGACCCTGTACGCAGGATAAGCGGTTGACAATGGATGGATGTATGGAAATTCTGAGGGGCCTTTGTGCTGGCCTTGCATGGCCAAAATGAGACCACATCCTCTGACAACCCTGGCGTTTTCAGTAGATCTTGTTCCCTCGCTGGACAGCGTGTTGGAGGAGCACCTTAAGACAGCTACTGTTTTCAAAGACTTTTGGACTGCATACTGTCAGTTCTTAAAGATAACATTCTGGAGGAAGTAAAAAATGCAGAATATATTGCTATTCAGGCAGATGAGACAACTGACATTTCCAACCACTGCCAGTTGGTGCTTGTGCTGTGGTACATACACAAGGAGACAGCTGTGGGCTAAAGAGGTAAGCTGTATAGTTTATATTCAGCTCTGAAGTTTTAAGATGTGGTTATTCCCAGTGGTGGACAGTAACTTAAGCAGGGCTACTGTACTTATGGACAAATTAGAGGCATTTGTACTTTACTTGAGTATTTTTTTTTCATACTACTTATTGACATAATAAGTAATAATTTCTGACTATTTCACAAAGCACTGGTATCGTGCAGTTTGTGTTAAATTGTATCGGGACGGTTTCTGAAACTGACTGGATATGGCACAGCTCCACCTAAAATATTTTTCTCCAGCCGCCACTGTTTGAACCAATAGAGGGCTGTTCCCCTAATGCAGACACACTGTTCGAGTCGGGATAAAATAATGGAGTGTTTAACCGTATCAAGCAGCAGTCACATCTGAAAGCACTAAAACAGTAGAGTTTCCAGAGACAACAGCTAAAAGACCATTGAAAACTCTTAAATGGGCAGTTTCAGTACCATGATGGGGTTTAAATCCAATTTTTCATAAACACTAAAATCAGACTAAATCAGACTTTTGACAAAAAGGGAAGCTTAGAAATACTGTAGGTCTAAAATTTGATAGAATTGAAGTATCCAGATTCTTCTTTTTATAAACGTGGTTGCACAACCGCATGTTTGAAAACAGCTGGAACACACCCTGAGCTGAGAGATGTATTAACCAATGATACAATGCTTGACCCAACATCTTTTAAAAAAGCGTGCAGGAATACTGTCAAGGGGGCAGTTTAACTATGTCAGAAAGAAGGAGGAATGTAACCGGCTCAAACTGCAGGAAGAAAGCTGGGCAGACAGGAGGGACAGAGGGGGGTCACTGTTAATGTAGTGGGTGAAAAGCTAAGACCAGTAATTTTTTCAATAAAATATTTCAGAAATTTTTGACATTAAATTATAGATGGGACACAATCTAATTTGCGAGGGTTATAAACACTTAAAAGAACCTCCGGCCTCTGGCTGTTTCTGGCTACTAAATAGGATAACAAATTTTTTTTAGCAGACTTTACTGCTCTCAGGTATTTACATAATGTATCCCCCTGTAGGAGCCAAATGTGGTGTTTTGTGCATTTAGATATTGGGTGTTGTTTCTTGTTTGGAAATTGGGTGTCGCTCTGATATTACCTGGGGTCAAGGTTATATAGGTAGCATCTAAGCTGTTGAAGGCAGGTGTTTTTGACCCGGAAGGGCAAAGGCTTTTGACCGCTGTGGCGCATTGGCGCTGAAACCTTTTGTTTGACAGTCTAAACTGGATAAATGGACATTTCACTCTGCACAGTCATTGAAACTGGATAAATGGGTATTTCATTCTGCACGGTAAAACAAATAAACTTATTAATCAGCAACACAACAAAGCCTGGAGATTCTTAAGAAAGATACAGTATGGTAACAGAAAGACAAAGGTACAGCGCGTCAGCCAGGGCACTCCTGGGCTAAACCACTGCAGTAGCCCTCAGTATTAGACTGAGCTACTACACCCCCAATATTTCAAATGAATTTTTTCATTTTCTCTTAGCTATTCTACAGGCATGTCTGAGAGAGCGTATAGTGTCATTTTTCCCCTCAGTTGAGCAACACAGTCCATTATCTCTAACTACAATTAAAATGGTAGGTGAAGTTCTCAACATTGAGATTACAGCCATCAAAATTGTACGAGCCTGTCACCATTCTCCTCTCACAGCTTCACTGAGGAAAGCAGCCGCTGAGAAGGTTGGAGGTTTACAGGAAATACTGGATCTCTGCTTTGATACTAACTGTGTTTAGTACAATACTGCTGAGACCAGCATGGACTGACTCCAACCCTCTACTGACCTCAGAGTCTCCAGTCTGCAGTGTGGACTCTCCTTCAGATCAGACAGCAGCTTCACTCCTGAATCCTGCAGCTTGTTTCCCCACATCTCCAGCTCTCTCAGATGGGAGGGGTTGGACTTCAGAGCTGAGGCCAGAGAAGCACAGCTGATCACTGACAAACTGCAGTGCCTCAATCTGAATAAAGAATAAATGATGTAACTTTAGAAGACAATGTTCCTGTTTGAAATCATTCAGTGTTTAATAATCTGTTCAGAGCTGAAGAAGGTTTAGAATGTAGAAGTTTAGAAAATGGAAACTCCAAACACCTGAACCCAACAGGATGCAGGTTCAAACTGTAAAATACAAAAAAGCACAGAAGGAAAAAATGGTGTCTGACCTCAGAGTCTCCAGTCTGCAGTGTGGACTCTCCAGAAAACCACACAGCAGCTTCACTCCTGAATCCTGCAGCTCGTTGTTACTCAGCTCCAGCTCTCTCAGATGGGAGGGGTTGGACTTCAGAGCTGAGCCCAGAGAAGCACAGCTGATCTCTGACAACCTGCAGTCCCTCAATCTGAATAAAGAATAAATGATGGAGATAAAAATCCATTTCTAATCCAATCGGATGTGTTCAGGTTTTAAATGTGGAGCTCAACATTACTATGTCCTAATCAATGAGCTTTTCCCTAAAATGAGTTGAGGGACTTTGTCATTGTGTTATTGTGGATCATCATAATGTCAGCCTTCTACAGACATCATCCAAATGTCAGCACAGCATTCATACACCTATTCATGTCAACACAGATCAATAACATGCTGCTGATCTCAGGCCAGTCTGTGTGTGTGTGTGTGTGTGTGTGTGTGTGTGTGTGTGTGTGTGTTTGTGTTCTGAAGGATCAATATCAGTGATCAGAAATTCTTTTTGAAAACACATAGAAAGCAACAGAAACAAAGAAATATTTCTATTTCAACAAATATTAGTTCAGAGGATCTTCTGAGGACCATGCTGGATTTATGCTGTGGCTCAGTAAGTGAGGCTTACAACTCTCTGCCAATGCTTTCTTTTGGTGCTTCGTACCACAGCAGTGTATATCCCATGCCTGTATACAAATCATCTTTCAGGCGCCTGGAGCGGGAGGAAAGGACAGTGTAAATCTGGTCAGAGGCCAACTTTTTTCTCTCTTCAGGCATGTTTGCAGTTTACAGACTGTCACTGCTTTTATGATGTTTGTGATCATATTAATGAACTTAAAGACACCGTTTCATTATATATCACATTCTGCATGGACTCAATTATCCCAAATAAAAAATAGGTTACTTACCCAAATAATAAAGACCCTGAGTGACTAAAGAACCTAAATCTGCCATTAATAAAAAGAAAATAATCTTCTTTTCTGGTGACCCCCAGGAGAAAAAAGGGAGGGTCGCGAAATATTTTCAAACTTCAAAAAAGGGGCGGACTGCCAGAAAGGTTAAGAACCACTGCTGTAGATCAACTTTTCACATGTAATATCATCCCTGCTGAGTGAACACACATGCATGATTTTGTCTTCCCTCCTTTTTTTTCATGTTCAAATGGAGAGAAAGGGAAATTTGGCCAAAAAGTAACCAAGTCTTGTTAAAGTTACTGACTAGCGCTGCACATTTTTTAGTCATTTTATAATCAGTAGCTTGTTTTATCGTACTTAAATAAATAAGTGCAAATAAACCTTTCTCAAAGCACTTTCATTTGTTCTTTACCATTTCTTGTTGCAAGCTATTTTTCAAAGCATTTTTAACAAAGGCTTACAAAAAGTGATGGGGACATGTCCCCGGCGTCCCCGGTGCAAATGATACCAATGCAGACATGCTTCATCCTCAGATGCAGTCTTAGCAACGAGTTAATCATGTACTTTTGGAAGAATAGTTTAACCCAGAAGCCAGCATCAACTAAGATGGCAGCCAGGTCAGTCCATTGTTTGTGTGTTAGTATGTGAGGTCTGATATTTTTCTGTTTTTATGCAAGATAACGTATTTCATTTGGGCCTGAATGAGTGGTACTTTCCCTTCAGTTTGGGATCTTTGGAGGGTCCATTTTTTATTAGACGTTATTTAATTTGAGTCTTATGTCCAATTCACTACCCCAAATCTGGAAAGCTTCTTATGTTCTCCCCTTATTTAAAGGTGGGGACCACTCAAGGCTAAACAACCACTGTCCAATCTCCAAACTCAGTCCTGGGTAAGATCCAGGGAGGCATGTAGTTGTTTTGCTTGAGAGGCCATTGTGTTTTTTTTGTGATGTTTGATAAAAAGACAATCACTAAGCCGGGACAACAAAGAATCCACTTGATGAAAGTCTTAACATTTTCTTTTATCTGCTGGTTTTATGAATTGTCTGTGGAGGACAAGAATAGTCTGAGCAGCATTGTTAAAATCTGCTCCAAGATTATTGGATTATTGGTTTAGCTGACAGACCAGAGCTCCCTCTGGTAAAAATGAATACTATAGAAGGCTAGAGAGGTAATGAGTCATTCTGACCACATTCTTATCTGCTCATCAATCATACAGATACAGATGGCTGTGCAGCGGTTTTGTCCTACACCGACGTCAACTCACACTGAAGTGTTTCAGCAGCGGAGCATTTGGCCTGCCCTATGTTGTTGATGTGTTGTTCATTTGTCATTTTGTGTACTTGATTTTTGTGCTTCTACAATGGCTAAGTGGACTACGTAGTTAAATTGTTTCTCTTTTTGTCTGTTTTAACTGTTCATTAATTGTTGTTAATTGTTCATATACAATTGGGAGTCTGCACAGGGTATTTTATTTTGAAAACTGAACGGATTATCGCTGCCATTCTGTGTCTGACTTCCTGCCCGGTTCATCTGGTCTGTGCTGCTTTACGTGGCTTCCGTTAACAAACTGACTGACAGTGAATATTTAACTTTAACTAAAATAAAAAATAGCAAAGCAAATCATATTTGGCAGAAAAATCACAATTACATTTTTCCCCTAAATTGTTCAGCCCTACCACAATAGTAACAGAGAGTCAGTGAACTGACCTCAGAGTCTCCAGTCTGCAGTGTGGACTCTCCAGAAAACCACACAGCAGCTTCACTCCTGAATCCTGCAGGTTGTTGTTACTCAGCTCCAGCTCTCTCAGATGGGAGGGGTTGGACTTCAGAGCTGAGGCCAGAGAAGCACAGCTGATCTCTGACAACCTGCATCCCCACAATCTGAATAAAGAATAAATGATGTAACTTTAGAAGACAATGTTCCTGTTTGAAATCATTCAGTGTTTAATAATCTGTTCAGAGCTGAAGAAGGTTTAGAATGTTGAGTTTAGAAGTGGAAACTCCCAAAATATCATTGAATTTATGTAGTTTTATTCTCATTTCTTTAAAAACGTGATGTGGAATAGAAGCAGAAAATTAGGAGTTTAAGAGGTTTAGAGTGAATTATCCAGTGGAGATTTTTGTTTTCTTGTTATATTAAGCTTTTAAATGTAGAGCTCAACATTGCTCTGCCACAGTCAATGGACTGAACCACTGAAGAAGAAAATAGACTTTAGCAAAGATACTCAGTGTGGATCAGTATAATATCAGCCTTATGTCTGCACTTTAGTGTCACCACAACTTTCACATCATATTAATCTCAGCACAGAAGGAAAAAATGGTGTCTGACCTCAGAGTCTCCAGTCTGCAGTGTGGACTCTCCAGAAAACCACACAGCAGCTTCACTCCTGAATCCTGCAGCTTGTTGTCACTCAGGTCCAGCTCTCTCAGATGGGAGGGGTTGGACTTCAGAGCTGAGGCCAGAGATGCACAGCTGATCTCTGACAAACTGCAGCTCTCCAATCTGAATAAAGAATAAATGATGGAGATAAAATCCATTTCTAATCCAATCAGATGTGTTCAGGTTTTAAATGTGGAGCTCAATATTACTATGTCCTAATCAATGATTCCAGTCTGGAATAATGATAAAATCAGACATGTTGTTACTTTCATTCTCTTCTGTTTCTTCTAATTCAGAACAATCATGTGTCACTTTATGAAAAATACTAAGACAGCTAAGATGTTTTCTATAGAATTCCAAAATGGCCAATATGAAATAAAAATACTTTATGAAATGAACAAGATTTTAAGTAAATCCAAAAACTTGCAGAGCTCTTTACCACCTGTCCCAGCACTTCTGATGCTCATTTCAAAGCACAGATTTAGACTCTCCTCATCACCACTGTCATCTCCATCAACTCACAGCTGTCTGACTGTGAGCTTCATCCTCAGGTGTCTTTAGAACTGGATCAACATGAATCCACTTTGAGTTCAGACTAAATTTGGAGCCAAACTCTTCAGACTGACAAACCTTTAAAAAGAGCTGTTGTGATTTGTGCTCAGAGAAACCCAGAAAACAAGAGAACTGAAGGAAAGTTAAAACTTCTGTATGGATTTGAATTTGGTAGATATACACTGGACAAGAGCAGAATACATGAACTGACCTCAGAGTCTCCAGTCTACAGTTTGGACTCTCCAGTCCAGCAGACAGCAGCTTCACTCCTGAATCCTGCAGGTGGTTTCCAGAAAGGTCCAGCTCTCTCAGAT
Organism: Micropterus salmoides; assembly: GCF_014851395.1. Lineage (NCBI taxonomy): Eukaryota > Metazoa > Chordata > Actinopteri > Centrarchiformes > Centrarchidae > Micropterus > Micropterus salmoides. The sequence continues at coordinate 3,559,112 of NW_024044681.1, forward strand.
GGGAGGGGTTGTACTTGAGAGCTGAGGCTATGACTTCAAAGTGAGTATCTGAGAGTTCACAGCCACAAAGTCTGTGATGACAGAGAATATGAAACTTAAAATACAATAAAATCTTTCACTTTATTCTAAAAATAGACTCACGGCATTAACATGAGATGTGCTTTGTGCTTCGATGTGGATCTGCCCCTGCGGATGCGGATCTGTTACCGCAGCTCTGATTCGTCATGCGCTTCAGACACTGCTGGGGGTCTTAAATGTCATTTCTTGTGTCCCCTATGTGGCGCTACAGAGCACCCGATAACTATATGTTATGTCCCAGTACAACAAGTGTGGAACAGATCGTGAAAATTTCAGGGAAAATTCTATTTAAATCCCATGATGAGTGTCACACAGAGCATACTTCCTTTGCCAGTAGGTGGCGCTAAAACTATGACTGAATATTGGCATGTACAGTAAAGTTACAACAGCTTCCTGTTTCAAGGCGAAGAATGGTATTTTGCCGCCACGGATACACTGTTGAAGGAAAACTCAGAAGCTTTGCAACATGACTTTATTTGTTTAGACTCCTCTGAGATAGTTTAAAAATAGATATGGCCAACCTGAGAGAAGCGGTTCATCACAGTATAGAAGTAGTCACTCCTTATTGCCAGTAGGCGGTGCTATGATAATGAGTGAATGTGAACTAGTAGATGTGTTCAGGGCAGGACTTTTATGAAACGTGTAAAATTTGGTACAGATTTGAGAATGTACAGTGAAGATACAACAACTTTCTGTGTCTTGGCAAACTGTGGAACTTTGCGGACACAAACACGGTGTTAACTAAAAACTCACAAGCTTCACAACATGCCATCATCACTGTATTAAGACTTTTCTGAGACAGTTTTGAAGTTAATATTGCCAACATATCACAGCATGATACATGGTGCTATGACTTTGAGTGAATATTGGCAAATAGACGTGTTCATTGTGGGACTGTTATCATACAGTATCTCACATTTTGTAAATATTTGATTATATCTTTTTATGTGACAACACTGAAGAAGTGTAAATTTGCTGTCCCCTCAAAATAACACATCACAAACCCCTGGCATCAAAAGTGAGTACACCCTAAGTGAAAATTTCCAAATTGGACCAAATTAGCCATTTAAGCTCCCTGGTGTCATGTGACTTGTTAGGGTGACAAGTTCTCAGGTGTGAATGGGAAGCAAGACCCTGAAACTGAGCTGCAGCATTGTGGCCAAGACCATACAGCAGTCCAACAGGACAGGTTCCACTCAGAACAGGCCTCGCCATGGTCGAGCAAAGAAGTTGAGTGCACATGCTCAGCGTCATATTCAGAGGTTGTCTTTGGGAAATAGACGTACGATTGCTGCCAGCATTGCTGCAGAGGTTGAAGGGGAGGGGGGTCAGCCTGTCAGTGCTCAGACCATACGCCGCACACTGCATCAAACTGGTCTGCATGGCCGTCGTCCCAGAAGGAAGCCTCTTCTAAAGATGATGCACAAGAAAGCCCGCAAACAGTTTGCTGAAGATAAGCAGACTAAGAACATGAATTACTGGAACCATGTCCTGTGGTCTGATGAGACCAAGGTAAACTTATATGTTTCAGATGGTATAAAGCGTGTGTGGCTGCAACCAGGTGAGGAGTACAAAAACAAGTTTGTCTTGCCTATAGTTAAGCATGGTGGTGGTAGTGTCATGGTCTGGGGCTGCATGAGGGCTGCTGGCACTGGGGACAGTGCAGTACAGTTCATTGAGGGAACCATGAATGCCAACATGTATTGTGACATACTGAAGCAGAGCATGATCCCCTCCCTTCAGAGACTGGGCCGCAGGGCAGTATTCCAACATGATAACTACCACAAACACACCTCCAAGATGAGCACTGCCTTGCTAAAGAAGCTGAGGGTAAAAGTGATGGACTGGCCAAGCATGGGGATTACACATTGGGATTACTTTAAGCACAAAGTTTCCATTAAACGGAAACCGGAGTACTATGTGCTATTTGCTATTTACGCGTTTCTGGTAAAAACACACAGCTAGTGAGGGATTTGTCGCAGATCTTGATTGGCGTGTAGCCAGTAGTTGAATGTGGTTACCCAACCCTGTGATGCAGACTGTGAGGAATATTTTACAGCTCCCACTGAATGAGTGAACACGGCAGCGGGACCCGAGCAATGACTTGGAGACCGATGGAGGCCAGTTTGACTACTGGGAATACAGTACGAAGTTGGTTTTCTTGCCAGAGAGCTGCAGTTTCGGTATTTTTAGTTAGGAATCATCTTAAGTTTGTTGATATCATTAAGTTGAAACACCACACAGGTGATTAAAGTTGAAAGAAATTATCACTGCTGGCAGAGGTAGGATTCAAACCCGGACTAGAGACTGAGGCTAAACCAATTAAGCTTTTTAGCCAGACTGTTTGTAATGGTTTGAGGTGGTGATGGAACAGTGGATAAGACACATGCCGTTGGTGTGAGAGACTCAGGTTCGAATCCACTGTGAGACACCAATGTATCCCTGAGCAAGACAATTAACCCCTCGTTGCTCCAGAGGCGTGCGACCTCTGACACATATAGCAATTCTAAGTCGCTTTGGATAAAAGCATCAGATAAATGTAATGTAATGTCACAATTTGATGTTTTGTTAATCGAAAATTGCATATAAATTGCCATAAAAATCAGCTTTATGTTGCTTTACAGTGCTGATAATAACATCTGGACTTACCGAGCCTTTCTGCAGTTCCTCACAGCTGGAATCAGTCTCAGTTGCCCCTCCTTTGATGTGTTGTACTTCTTTAGGTCCAACTCATCCAGAACCTTCTCTGACATCTGCAGCATGTAGGCCAGAGCTGAGCAGTGGAACACAGAGAGTTCTTTCTCTAAACTGTTTTCTGACTTCAGGAACTCTTGGATCTCCTGATGTACTGAGAGGTCGTTCATCTCCGTCAGACAGTGGAAGATGTTGATGCTTCTGTCAGGAGAGATCCAGTTCATGTTCATCTCCTTCAGGTTGTTGATGGCTCTCTGGATGATTTCTGGACTGTTGTCTGTCCGACCCAGCAGGTCTCCTAAGAGTCTCTGGTTGGACTCCAGAGAGAGGCCATGAAGGAAGCGAACAAACAGGTCCAGGTGGCCATTTCCACTATGGAGAGATTTCTCCATGTAACTCCTCAGGAAGACATCCAGGGATGAATCAACGTGTTTATCCCACAGGAAGTCCTCCAGTTCCTCCGTGTTCCTGCTGGTGAAACAGTGGAACCTGTAGACTGCAGCCAGAAACTCCTGAACGCTCAGATGAACAAAGCAGTAGACTGTTTTCTGGAAGATCACACTCTCTCTTTTGAAGATCTCTGTACAAACTCCAGAGTACACCGAGGCCTCTGTGACATCAAGACCACACTGCTCCAGGTCTTCTTGGTAGAACATGATGTTTCCTTTCTCCAGCTGTTCAAACGCCAGCCTCCCCAGCTTCAGAAGAACCTCCCTGTCAGCCTCCGTCAGCTCCTGTGGACTCGTCTCATGTCCCTCATCGTACTTCTGCTTCTTCCTCTTTATCTGAACCAGCAGGAAGTGTGAGTACAGGTCAGTCAGGGTCTTGGGCAGCTCTCCTCTCTGCTCTGTAGTCAACATGTGCTCCAGAACTGTAGCAGTGATCCAGCAGAAGACTGGGATTAGACACATGATGTGGAGGCTCCTGCAGGTCTTGATGTGTGAGATGATTCTGCTGGACAGCTCTTCATCACTGACTCTCCTCCTGAAGTACACCTCCTTCTGGGCGTCATTGAAGCCTTGTACTTCTGTTACCCTGCCGACACACGAAGGAGGGATCTGATTGGCCGCCGCAGGTCTGGAAGTTATCCAGACGAGAGCCGAGGGAAGCAGATTCCCCTCGATGAGGTTTGTCAGCAGCAGGTTGACTGATGACTTCTGTGTGACATCAGACACAACCTCACTGTTGTGGAAATCCAATGAAAGTCTGCTTTCATCCAGGCCGTCAAAGATGAACAACAGTTTCCAGACGGCGAGCTTCTCTGCTGGGACCTTCTGTAATGTTGGATGGAAAACATGGAGCAGCGTGAGGAGACTGTGCCGCTCATCTTTGATCAAGTTCAGCTCCCTGAACGAGAGCAGAACCAGCAGACTGACATCTTGGTTTTCCGAGCCCTCTGCCCAGTCCAGAGTGAACTTCTGCACCGAGAAGGTTTTTCCAACGCCAGCGACGCCGTTGGTCAGAACCACTCTGATGGCTCCCTGTTGGCCAGGTAAGGCTTTAAAGATGTCCTGGCACCTGATTGGAGTGTCATGGAGGGTCTTCTTCTTGGAAGCTGTCTCAAGCTGCCTCACCTCATGCTGGGTATTAACCTCTTCACTCTGTCCCTCTGTGATGTAGAGCTCAGTGTAGATCCTGTTGAGGAGGGTTCCACTTCCTGTTTCATCACTTCCTTCAGTCACACGTTCACATCTCCTCCTCAGACTGATCTTATGTTCATCTAAAACCTCCTGCAGACTGCCATCCACTGTCACAGAAGAAAGAATCATTAGTAGGAATTATTCATTAGCACCAACATAAAAACAACCAGTAAGAAAAATGAATCCTATTGAAAATGTTTCTGATTGGCTGAGACAGCAACATTTTAAATGCTGCGAGGCAAAGAAAGCCAAGAATCCTGTTTTCAGACATGAGGACATCAGCAGACAGATGGACAGTCTTACTGTGTACAGAGCTGCTCTGACTGGCTGTCTGCAGTCCAGCTCTGGATCTTTTTCCACACTGGGGACAGGAGGAGTGTCCTGATGAAGCAGACTGGTCCCAGTATGAGGCGATGCACCGTCTACAGAACCAGTGTCCACAGCTGGTAGAGACTGGATCCTTCAGGACGTCCTGACACAAAACACAGCAGGACGGCTGCTCCTCCACAGAAACATGACTCCTCTTCCTCTCTCTGTGAAGACATGTTGTCATGGTTTTGGCTTTGAGGGTTATTATTTCCTGTTATTTTTTGTTTCAGGGTGTGGTTTCCCCTTTTCCTCACTCATTTTTAAGTTGTTGTCGACAAGCAATGGGGGTGGGGGTGATCGATCAAGTATTGTGATTAATGGTTCGTTGTGCATGCAAGGCCTGCTTGTCACTCACTAGCAACCAATATTGTGTAAATAAATCAGAGTAAATGATGTTACATTGGAAAGATTTCTCTTGTGGATTAGTCAAGGAAAATAAGAACTGTGGAAGTTTTTGTCTTGTATTAAGCAGCAAAAAATTTGAGGTGGTAGCAAACACTGAATGAGTTAGTAGCAGTTCTCTTACTCTGTGTCTGAGGGTCCAGGTTCAGTACTGAAGTCTGGAGGACGATCTTTGGACCGGTCACTCTTCATAGACAGACAGCTGGATCCTGCAGACTCTGCTCTGTCCTCTTCCATCTTCTGGACTTTAGTTCAGGTGTTCTTGTTGCTCCAGCACATCTGATGTGTTGTCTGGGTTCAGGATTAGATTTTGGTCTAAATGGTGAGCTGAATTGTAGGAAGATGGTTGTGATGAGTGACATGAAACATAACTGATGGTAGATACAGCTGGTGGATCACAGGTTAATCTGAGCAGACAGTATCAGGCGTCGCCACAGCTGACCGCTTGCTGTGTTCAGGCGCAGTGTAAACATCCAGACTGTTTCACTTACAGGCTGCATGACAGTATAAACTGTTCTCAGATCAGCTCAACATCAGATGAAGAATGATACATGATACAAATGTAAAACTGGCAAGACAGAGTTGGTAAGGATTGCAAAGAGAGGAATATAAAGATGATGGTACGATGCTGTATCACAGGTTAATCTGGGCACTCTGCCACAGCACCAGGACTTCCCGTGTTTTCCCTATGTTCATTCACAATTATTAAATTAACCCAGCAAGCCATAACCCTCATTTCACCGTCTAGGTTTACTATAGACCAAATTTAGTATGGCTATGAGTAACCCACTTCTAGCCACAATAACCTTAAATGTAATCAACATGACATTTTTTCCAAAATAACTTGCAAGGTTTATGATATTCCATCATGTAAGCAAAGTCAACAGTGATTAAAAGGTTTGTGGTTTCCTTTCTTTCACGTTGAATTGTGTTTTTTGACCAGGCACCGCGTGAGATGTTCGATATCCCATTTTTTTCTCAATGTCAATAATATCTACATGACATTAAGTGTCATTTAATTAACATGGTCTAACTGTAGCCACGATTTAGCTCTGCTGTGGACTGGCAACGTGTGGAGTGAAAATTTTAGATGAGTAACGTTACAGCCAAAACAGTGTTAAAATTGGTTACATGTAGATTTCACCCACGCAGCTTGTGAGGAGTGTGACATTATATCATCAAATCAAACACTTTGCTGTCACACATAACGTTCACTTTCATTGTAATTTAAAACAAAATACAATTACAATTTTCAACCCCCTAGATGGCGGCTGTAGCCCTACTGAGACATGACTACTGGCAACACAAGACTTGAATGTTGGTAGACATCAGTGTTGCCAGATCTCCCAATGAACATATCTGCCATGTTGAACATTTTAAACGAGAGGGTTAGCCCACATTCTTCCTTGTTTTAGTCTAGACGTCAGGGCTGTGTTTGGACAGCTATTAGACATCTTTTAAATGCAAAAGTGCTTACTGGGAATTAGAGCTACTAATAACTTTCACTCCACACTGTGCAAACACCATAAAACTCAAAGCTTGGCCAGTTTCCTCATTCTTCAAAGGACTCTATGTGACAGGTGCTGTTATATGAGCAGCAGAGCTCCTGTAAGGAATCGGGAGGTGTGTAGTGAGTGTTTGATTGTCCGAGCAGCAGAAAGTGACGGTGAAAACGAGGGCAGGAAAGTTTACTGCCAGCACGGTGTCAGTTACAGTGTGTCAGGAAATAAATGCTTCAGCTTCTCAAGACGAAGAAAAGTAGCCTATGTCTGTTGAATCCCCCCCTTCAGACTGACCATCGGGAGTACCGGGAGAATTCCTGCTGGGCCGCCTTCCTTAGACTTTTTGTTTTTAACTAATAATAAAAAAGTTGGCAGAAGGTTGAGCGACACGGTCCAACCCCCCCTTCTCCCCAGGCCTGTTGCTCTATTCTAAATGGATTAACACTCTCCCTGCCTCAGCCTTCAGTTTTACTCCTCCTGCTCTGTTGACTCCAAACGGAGTCTGAACTCTTTCAGCTTCCCTTCCAGTTCTCAGCGCTGCTCCTCCCCTGACAGGAAGTTAGCTTTGTGTGTGTGTGTGTGTGTGTGTGTGTGTGTGTGTGTAACATGACGTGCTTTATTTTAACAATTTACTCATTGCGCTGCGTTATTAGAAACTCTGATGAACCGCTCGTGGCTCACATCTCTCTCTCTTCCACTGGTTTCTTTCTTCTGGCTTTTATTGATGTAGGAGTGTTTTCTTTAACCATTTCCTTTCATGGTCAGAGAGGCTGCTGTCAGTCATTTGAAACGTTTCTATGTGCAGTAAAGTCACAGCAAATATCGTGGAGCATTTAAGCAGCAAAACTAAAAGCTGTAGTTCTAAAGTTGCCATGACAGGACAGAGGAAACTCTGCAGAGGAAACAGGATTCAACTTTTAGCTTCTGAAATCATTTAGACGCTTTTGCTTTTTTTTTTTTTAGAATAGAAGATGTATAGATTGTTTATCTAAGCAATGATATGAACAGTTAATCATTTATTATATTTATATATTTAGTTCAGCATCCCTAAACCTACAGGGAGGGATGTTTATTGTATCACATTTAATTTTTGCTCCTCACCTTCAGATATTTTATAAATTCATCTCTGTCTTCTTCTTCACATGAAACCTACAACACTTCACTTTATGTATTATTTATCTACAATATGCAAAGATTTGCTGAGCTTATTAAACACATTCTACATGTATTTTGACCATTTGACTGCATCAGTGACTTCCTGTTACAATGAAACTGAAATGAAACGTCAGTGTGTTTGTGTACTTTGTCAATGTGTGTGCACACATATTTCAGTGTGTCTGTGCCTGGTTGCAGTGCGTGTGCTTGGTGTTTTGTTGGTGCATGTATGACCATTTTCAGTTTGTATGTGCACATTGTCAATGTGAATGTGCCAGTATTTCCGTGTTTTCAGTGTATGTGCGCACATTGTCAGTGCGTGTGCGTCTGTTTTTCAATGTTTTTACCCTAAATGGCCTCTCATAGGAAACACTGACTTCACTCTGACATTTCTTTCCTCTACAGTCCACAGGGAGAAAGAAAATAATCTAAATGTTGGATTAACACTCACCGTGCCTCAGCCTTCAGTTTCCCTCCTAATGCCGCGAAATGTCTGAACTCTTTCACTTTCACTTCTTCTTTTTCAACCAACTTTATAGGTGCATACAGCCACCTACCGTATCGGAGTGTGTAGATTCATGGCATCATAATATCTGAATTGGACCTTTAATAATAATAATAATAATAATATCAGCCCTCTGTCCTTACACTGTCTGGATTATAAAATCTATCAGCCCTCTTCTGATTTCCCTGAAGTCCTGTCCTGAGCTCAATATTGATTTAAAAATCCATTCCTGTCCTATATGCTCAATATTCCTGAAAACCTCCCTTTCTACTTCCTACACTGCATAATAATGTGGTGATGGTGCAGTAGATAAGACACCTGCCTTTGGTGTGAGAGACCCGTGCTCAATCCCCCACTGTGACCATCCACCAATGTGTCCCTGAGCAAGACACTTAACCCCTCGTTGCTCCAGAGGCGTGCGACCTCTGACATAATTAGCAATTGCAAGTCGCTCTGGATAAAAGCTTCAACTAAATGAATAAATATAAGTTGGACCAGACACAGGTGTGATAGCACTCCTCATAGCAACTCATCATTTTAAAATCTGTCTCTCAGTCAAGTTTAGATACAACTCTGTACTAATGCAAGTTGGAAAGCTGTGGATTCACATTGACTATTGATTATTACAATGTTGATTAGCTGGGCAGACATGGCACTATAGATGCACATCTCTCAGTAAATAATAAACATCACATATTCAGTCAAATCATATAGTATTTTCCATATTAAAGTGTATTAAAGGGGGGGGCCTGATGGAGCTAATAATATTGTTATCTATAAATTACAGGTGCTATGCTGAAGTTTGTTAGTAGATGCTAGGTCATCAGCCAGAACTGGACAAAACTCCATCCTAAGCCGGTACCAGCACAGACCCAGTACAGACCTCCACAGCAGGTCCCACCTTACACCTGAATGTTGTGGTTCTCTTTATATATATAAAAGACATTTCAAAGATAAATTGGTCCAGAAAATGTCTCCATAATGCAGGAAATTTAGTGTTTAATGCTCAAAATCTTCTGGGGGAGGACCCCCATACCCCCACTTATTAAGTTCCCCATCCAAGAAAACAGTATCTGGCTTCACACAGTTTCTGGGAGGAACATTCACTTATTTGTTAAATATAATTTCTTTTCACATGGCTTTTTTGTTACCTGGGGAAATAATTATTATGTTGTTTCTCATTCAATTATGTGTTTTCCCCCCATGTTGTTAATAACAATATTAACAACAATAATAAAAAAAGAAATCTACAATATTCAGGGCAAATAGCAAACATCTTTTTTGATGGGGGCCGGTTAGGAAACCTGGATAATGGATAGAGGGGCCCTGGCTCAAAAAAGGTTGAGAACACCTAGTTTAATTCTTTCTTATATTTAGTTTCTATGTGCTTTACATGATGAACCATCGAATCAAAATCAGTAAGAGCTTCATTGCTAAGTAGTGTTTTACACGTACAAAGAATTTGCTTTGGTGATGAGGTGCTACAGGTAGATAAACATACAGCGGACATAAATAAATGTAGAAATATATAAATATGGAATAAACAGATGCAAGTTATAAAATAATAATAGAACTATGTGTGGGTATATATATATATACCATCTGCAGCTCAACGTGACAAAGACTTGTTGAGAATATTTCTTAGGTGTCTTAATTGAAGGTAAGACAGGTCTAGCTTAGAGTAATGTAGCTGACCCCATAAGTGTTTCACATTATAGCTTTAGGTATTTCTCACACGTACTTGTCCTCGTCAAGAAGACAACAATAGACTGATTAGCTAGAGACAGTAGCTCAGGCGTCAGCCCAGCAGATATCAGTGTTCTCTGGGAAGGTTGAGCCATACAAGAATGTTTACAAGAACTAACTGGCTCCACAGATTAGAGTCCAACTCTTGGATATTGAGAGATTCCAATATGACAAAGCACTGGAGTCTAAACATCAGATAGATAGTTGTTCCAGGTGAAGGTGACCTAATAAAGAAACCTACAGGCACTAGGGGGAAGACAGAAACATAAAAGGGACCACAAGATGTTCTCCTTCAGACCTGGTGTTGGCATTTGACATGTTCACATGTTGTATGCTGGCGCTGTGTCTCCTCGGCCGGGCTCAATAAACCACGCTATGTTAAGTCTTCATCAGTCTCCGAAACTTCTTCACACCTGAACCTGGCTCACAATAATATCATTTCAACAAGACTAAAGAGCTGGTTGTGGATCTAAGGAGAGCAAAGGCACCAGTGAGCCCTGTTTCCATCCAGGGGGTCCCTGTGGACATTGTGGAGGACTACAAATACCTGGAGTGCACATGGACACTAAACTGGACTGGGCCAAGAACACTGAGGCCTCTACAGGAAGGGCCAAAGCCGTCTCTATTTCCTGAGGAGGTCCTTCAACATCTGCAGGACGATGCTGAGGATGTTTAATGAGTCTGTGCTGTCCAGCAGGCTGAGGGTAGCGGACGCCAACAGACTCAACAAACTGATCCAAGGCCAGTGACGTTGTGGGGGCGGAGCTGGACTCTCTGTCGGTGGTTCAGAGAGGAGGACGCTGTCCAAACTACATGTCATCTTGGACAATGACTCCCCCCCGCTCCATGACCTGCTGCTCAAACACAGGAGCTCTTTCAGTGCAAGACTCATTCCCCCAAAATGCAGCACAGAGCGCCACAGGAAGTCATTCCTGCCTGTGGCCATCAAACTCCTCTAAGTGTCTGAGACTTAGTCAGTTATTAAACTAGACCTTCTTATCTATTTTCTGTGCAATGTTACCTTTTAATAATTAATGTGCAATATTCTCTGCTGCTATTTATTCATTTGTACTTTTTGGTTCACCAGAATAATTCTTAATAATGTAAATATTGTACAAACCCACAAACCTTTATATTTGTCTTTATATTTGATATTTATACTATTATATTTATAGTTTCTTTATCTATCTTGACAAGTGTGCAATTGTGACAAAAAGAATTTCTCCTCAGGGATCAATAAAGTATTTCTGATTCTGATTGTGATTCATAAAGCAGGATTTAGCATCTGATATCTTAAAGCCCCAGTTAGATCACCTTTCAACAAACTCTAAAGCGTTCTGAATATTAACGTGTCACCCTCTTTTCCAGACTGGCCCGTCATCTGCATAGAATGAAGCATTTCTGTCTAATTTTACATCCGTAAATATATCTTTTATCATAATATTGCACAGGATAGGGCTAATAAAATGTTCTTTTATTGTTTTTGTATTATTGTCTTTTGGGTATTGTTGTCTTTACACTTGTTAAAGCACTTTGTAACTTGTTTTTGAAAGGTGCTCTACAAATAAAGATTATTAATTACACTTCCATGAGGAATTTCACTTTCTATCTTAAACTCACACAAGACAAATCTGACCCAACTTTAACCCTGAGTGTACCATGTAATAAGAAATCTAATATTCAATGCTACATCTTTCCTCCAATACCAAGCTGACTCATTTTAATTAGCAGCACTTCTCTCCACATATAGGCATATGACTTTAAGTGAACAACTGCCTTACTTCTTTCATATGAAGACTTTTCCCCCACATCCTAACTCATCTTCACTGAAGCGTAGTGGATCTTCCTCTACGGAATACACTTTGACCTGGGCTTAGCGATCCTTTATGCTAAAAAGTAATCTTCTCACAACCATCTTTTCCATTAATTTCCATAGATGTGATGTTAAAGCTGTAAGCATGTTTTAGCAGGATCCTTTTCAACAAATGAAAGTATCAGAGCACTTTCCACCCGCTGGGGAGTTTCCCTTCATTCCTGATCGTGTTGAACAAATCTAAGATATAATCCAAAATGTTATCAGGCAGAGGTTTAAGTTCTGCGTAACATACTTTATCTTGTCCAGGAACAGTATGACCACACGCCCTTTTTAGCTCAGACACTAACAAATTTAAATCCAGACATGAATCCACCTTATTTCTGATCCTGTCTGTGCCTCTCCTCAAGATGGTTTCCACTGTGCACACTAGCAAACATGTTTCCAAGTAGATTAGCCTTTATCTTATTGGTTATTGCTAATTGTTTGCCATCAACTAAGACAGGAATTTGTCCTGATGATCCTTTCCCACTCATTTCCTTTAACATTGCCCAAACCTCTGTTAACTGGATTTCCCCTCCTGTGCTTTAACATAATTGCCTCCATGCTTTTCTCTTTGTTATTTTAATAACTTTTATAATCTTATCTCTTTTCTTTTGATAATCAATAATATTTTCTAGATTTAAATCCTTTCTCACAATTTTAAAAGCTTGATTTTGTTCTTTATGGCCTCGCTACACTGATCATTCCTCCAACGTACAACTTTCCTTTTACCACTTATTTTACTTATCGGAACAAACACTGATGCTGTCCTTACTATCATATTTGTATCTGTGCATTCAACTATGTTACCTTCCATATGTATATTCCTTCCCAATTCTGCACAGTATTCCCTAAATTCCTTCCATTATGCTTTAGAAAAACACCATACTGTGAAAATGACCTCTTGAAAACGTGAAAATTGATCACTTTCCATTCACTGGATCTTGCTAAAGAAGCACTCACTAATGTAAGATCTATGTTTTTGTACTATGTTCATCCCAATTCTGTTATTCAAACAAATCTATCACTTCTTCAATCACTTGACCATTTTTATCGGTGTAATTGCTTCCACATAACTTGTTGTGAGCATTAAAGTCTCCACACCATATTTCTCTTTTACTATTCTCTCATGCTGTTTCATGGAACATTTAAACAGGAAATGATTTGCATGGATTATAATGTGTGGAGGCCGTGACTGAGAGGAGGATGAGAGGATATTTCAGAGACTAAAAGTCACTCTAATCAATATTTTTATATTAACAACGGATCAAATGAGGAAGTGAGAAGAAAAGAGGTCGTTCATAGAGATAAACCCACAGATAATTATCAGCAGACTTTGCAGCTCTTTATTTCAGTTTTCTGCAACAACACAATCTGTTGGGATCAACTAGTAAAACAGAGTATTTTATAAAGCTAATATATTTATATTATCCTGCACTTCCATTAAATCCAAACTTTCTACAGGTTGTATCTTCTTGCTTGTGTTTTACAAACTATTATCTAAGAGAAGTCTGGTGTTAGTGGTAATAAGCAGAACTTCAGAGAGGGAACTTTATGCATGAAGGCTGCTGCAATTCTCCATCAATCCACAAGGTGAAGCTGCAACAGAAAGCAACACAGAAAAGTCGATTTAAATAAGTGTTAATCTGCAGTTCTGTTGTCAGAAACAGACAGAATCAGGTCCAGGTGGAGGTCCAGGTGGAGGAGGTGTCTGAGTGTGCAGCAGAAGGAGTGGAGGAGTCTCAGTGTGTCTGCAGAGACTGTGTAGAAGGACAGAGCAGCAGCAGAGCAGTCCAGATCCACTGATGATACTCTGTCACATCCAGAGGAACACACAGGGAGGATGGTGGTTCACAGCTCAACATTATTACAAATAAATTTAAATAAATAAAAGGAAAAGCAAGAAAGAATTGAGGTCAGCTGGTTTAAATCTGTGACAGGAGCAGCCTCCTGACCTGTTCGCATGATGCTTCGTGTGATTTAAGAACAAAGGAAAAGGAATAAAACAGTCTAGTGTTTGAACATCTAGAAAAAAGCTTCTTCAAAGTGTCAATTAAAAAAAAACAAAAAAACATCTACCTTTGAAAGGACAGAATAATCAGAATAAACATTTTAATATAAATGCAGAGACTCGTGGATCAGATGTCCTTATCTAGATACAGATCACATGTGGATCCAGGGGAAAACGGGGCCTCATTCATGTTTAAAAGGGAAAAGTCTGCAGAGGGCCCCTTTAGGATCCATAACATGTACGAAAGCCATCCTGCTTGGTCTCTTTTAAAATAAAGTTAATCTCACAAGAGAAGGCTGAAAAACAAGTCAGGGACAAGAGAAATTAAAAGCTTCCCTGTAAAAAGTCAGACTAGCCTCCCGTCTACAAAAAGAAGAAATGCCCTCTTGGCCCCCTTTTCCCTCTGCAAATGTTCAAACAGCCCGTCTGACACTTTGTTATGTTCAGAGATTTCTCGGTCGACCTGTTGAAACATGTCTGGTGTTTCTTACAGTTTAATCATTAACCTACAGATTCACACAAAGAGGACCAACCGCTTTTCTTTTTTGTTGCGGTTTCTGTTCTGATAGACAAACCTGTTTCCACATCTAACTTTTTTTCATGTGGTGAATTGTAGCTTTCATTTGTAGTCGAATGAAACTTAACTCTGCCGTGCAAGTTTTTATGTTCACTTTACGTCACGTCTTTGTTTCCTCGTCTGCAGTGATTCATGTTTTCATGCCTTGCTACTTCAGAGCAAGTGGAGTGAAGAATGATGGGATCATTATTTCTTCTCTCTTTTCTCACTCCAGTGATTAATTGAAGGTTTACGGTTTTTAAACACATGCCACAGATCACAAAATGGTGTAAAAAATCAAACCCTAAAAAGATCAGGACATTTGACCCTGTTGTGTCTCTGACCTTTGGAGTTCTTTGTTTCTCGGGAGTGAACACAGCTGCAACTCATAATATGAAATCCGTTCATTTAGATAGTAGGCCAGTGGACGAACACTGAGAGTAAATGAACCAACCTCAATCAAACGCTGCAGCTGTGTTTGTCTGCTCTGATTGTGTCACAAGGTGGATTCCTTTACTAACGTGCCTCCGTGCTGCCCTCACTTCTGTCTCTTACATCAAATTAGCCTGAAGCTTGTGGGCATTTACACTGAGCATGAAATTAAGACTCCAATTAGCAGTTCATTCCTTATGATGCTAGTATTAGACGGTTTCACCAATCGACCTGAAACTTTGGCGGGATCATCTACGGACGTCGCTGATCAAAAGTTATCAAAATAATTTTGATACGTCAATCAAGAAAGTAGTTTTGTTTAGTTTCCACTAGGATCAGGGGTGCTGTGCGCTTTGTGTTTTGCAACGCATTTTAGTTGGAGAGGTTTTTGGTTTACCCTTTTATTTTGCCTGCAGTTAGCATAGTAATCCTCCCTTTGTGGACCTTTTTGTTCTATTTCTTTGTTGATTTCCGCAGCACCCATTGGTCCATTTTCTGTTGTGAGCTCTGTTTGCCTTATTTGAAATAAATAACCTTTCAATACCAAATACATCTGGTTTATGTTTATGTCCCGAGTTTTTTTGCAAATTATCCTGACCATGATTTCATGTATAAAAGAAACAAAAGGGTGAAACATCCAAGGGGGTGAAAACTTTTTATAGATATTGTACAACTGGACTGGAGAGTAACATTTAAACTCTGCATAATCAAAACAAAGTAAACCAACTTTGTTAGCATGACAACATCAACATTCAGAGTCAACAAACCTACATAAGCGGGACAAATCTGTGACAGAGGAAGATCCAAGTAACAACACCAACAAGACAAGTCTGAGTCAGAGCCTACATGGTTGGGAGAAGTTCAAGGGGAAGTTGCAGTCACAGAGGTGCAGCTCAACTCAGGAAACCTCTATGACCAGTAGAGTTGCAGAGGAAGGTCAAAGTCGCAAAGCCAACGTCATCAAGACCTTCAAGGCCCAGACGACTGAAAGTCTTAATGACAACATGAAGACAAGTCACAACGTAGCATCACAAACCCTGTCCAACCCTTAATCTGTCACACAGTCAAGATGTGACTGAGTCAAAGTCACTACTAAGGTGGTACTGTATGATCTGAGGGTAGCAGATATCTATCTCTGACACACCGCTGCTGTCTGAATACAACGTGGGTTGAACCTCAGCGAAGAGAACCAAAACCACTCAACCTGAAAGTTCTGAAAGTTTCTTCCACAAATACAGTTTTTCTCAGATCAGCTACCTGTTCAACCTCCACATTGTGTAACCTCACTTGTGTTCATCATAAAAGTAATTTTGAACAAATATTAAATGCTTTGATGCAAATGATTATGTACAGTTTTCTGCTGTTTCTTACTTTATCAGTTGCTTATGTCGTGCTGAACATGATGTATCACTTCTCTGTTGAATAGTCTGACCCTCCAAAACATCAAGGCACGAGTTCATTATGTCACAGAAAAATGGTCAAACACGTAAAAAATCTAATTGAAATAAAGTCAAACTTTATTGTCGTTCTTCGCATACAAGTAAACAGCTGGACCAAATGTTGTTTCGTACCGACGATGGTGCATAAAGACCTCAGACCGATCACATGATACTCACTATACCATGCACAGCGAACAGTAGCTGTACACAGACAGCAGGGAAATGCTTTGTAATGTTTTTTAAATGTAAAGGATGATTCAAGAAATGTACCAAAGCCTTTAAATACTAAACTACGGTCATCCAGTTTATACTCAATCTATGTGTGTGCAGTTACACTTAAATATACATTTATATGTATATAAACTTAAAAACTGTCATGTTAAAGTAACTGAAGTATAAAACAGAAGTCAACGTTAACATGAAATAAATAAAGGAGTTTTATTTCCCCTCATATCTGATTTCCAAGATTAGATTTGTTTTATTTTCTTAAATGATTTATTTAGTTTTAAACAACATTGAGGGATTTTCTGTTTTGGCTGAGTTCCAGAAAATGACCCAGTTAATCATTCTCAGGTCTCAGAGGCAGTTAGCGCTCACAGTTCTTCTTCCTGTATTTTGTGGCTTTTCTGTTTGTAGGTGTTTGACAGTAAACTGCCAACATATTACAAACTGTCTGTCTGACTGTTTAGAATATTCATTTTCACTGTTTTTGCATCTACTGTGATGCAGAGTGCTTTTAAAACACAGTACTGACCAGAACACAGACTTTGTCTTGGCACTGTGTGTTTGTGCACTGAGAGCTGCTGGGATTAAAACATGTTTAATGGTTAAAAGCTGGTTTTGATTTTAATTAAAAGGATTCATAACTTATAAATAAATAAATATGTTTACAAAGAGGCAAATGAAATTAATGACATTAGAACAAAAAGATTTGCAAAACACAAATAAATGAACAAATCTGTCCTCAGCTGACTGTGTTTTTGCAGCAGCTCCTCCAGCAGCACACAAGTTGATTGATGTCTGACCTTTAGACTGCAGACTGGTGGTGTTGGGGGTGGGTGGGTTTTGTTTCTGCACCCGCAAACACCATGCTCCAGTGTGAGAAACTTGGTGAGGTGACTGCTTTCTGCATTGAGCAATCTGTATCTGCATTTCTGAAACTTGCACTGCAAACTCTAAATACCTTTTTAAATACTGACAAACCTTCAGCTCTGTGAACCTTTTAAAAATCAAACGAAAAGTCACAGAACTTTTATTTAAATTCATGGGATGAAAACATTATTGAACTAGGGGGTCCTTAATGTGAAAGTATAAAGAAAGTATAGTGTCAGAAATTATGCCAGGAACCAGATGCAGACCAGGAGACAATGCAGCAGTTTAAACAGTTTGAGGAAGAGTGAGCAAACTAAGGCAGGGTGAGGTGGCAGGGAGTTTCCTTCCAAGAAAGTGAGGGCTGGCTGTAAGGCTTGGAACTGGCAGGCAGGCTGAGCAGGTTAAATGGGCGATGGGCCAGGACTAACTAATCCAGCGAGGAATTGATGTCTGGCCTCTGCTTCAGCGGTAGGGATGGCTGATCAGGAACAGGTGTGATTACCAGCAGGTGCAGCTCGTGCCAACGCAGGAAGCCGGACACGCCCGGGACTCAAAAACTGAGAGAAGATAGGGGATGAAAACAGAACAAAAACACACCAAGCATGCCTCGTTCACCCAAAGGGAAAAAACAAATCAAAACACACTCACTCAGTCTCAAACTCAGGTGCCTGATGCAGGAGTCATGAGATCTGGGCAGGAGAAGGCGCTGTTACTGAACTCACAATGTTAAAATGAATATTTGAACAGAAAAGACAGCCGACAGAAGTAGATTGTCAGTATTCAGATAGATTCACCCATATTCTCAAAACTTTAAACACAAAACCCTCTTTAACTACCAAAACACTGCATAGTTGTTTCAATATCAAATAATTTTACAAAACCACCAGCTGGCACCCCTTTGGCCTGGGACACCCACTTTAGGGTCTGTCCTCACGGCCGTGTTTTGGCCACGTAGATTAAAAACACGGTGGGCTTCCAGCTCCATGACTCTGTAAAAGAAATCCCCCCTGTGGGGGTTAGTCGTTGGGTCCTAAAGAAGAAATACAAGAATTACACACAAGCAATAGATTTTAATTTTGGTAAGATGCAGTTATTAAGTCAGAATACATATTTTACCTTTTGTTCACTGGAAGATTCTGACAATTGATGCGACCTCAGACTGATAAATAATTGTACAGATTTTCAAATTATTATTATTTTGATCGTTTGATAGTAGTAATTGTTTTGTTTTTACATTTGATACTGATTTCTTTTTTTAATTTATTATAATTTTTTTATCAATTAATTATTTATTGAATTTTTAACACACACACACACACACACACGCTTATTGTTTTATTTATTTAATTTAATTTTTTTTTTTTAACACAAACACACATACATTACTTTACGCTTTAATTACTTGTTTAATGAAATTTATGGGGTTGATTGTTCTTTGTAGTTTGTATGATGCTGCACTTTTTTTTACGTGGGTTAAGGATTTTGCTGCTGGCATGTAAAGCCGTCTGCTCCCAGCGCTGTTCCAAAGACTTCTATTCCTGTCATCATCACGCATAGACCAGTAAACCGAAATGTGCACATCCCACACAGAAATATTAGTAATCTCTTAAGGATTAGGACAACTGCACCAACTCCAGCACCCAGAACAAACTCATTTAAAATGGCTCTCTTCAATGTGAGATCACTTTCAAGTAAGACTTTTATCTTAAATGATTTTATCTTGTCTGCAAATCTAGATTTTATGTTTTTAACTGAATCCTGGTTGCAGATGAATGACTATAGCCAGCTAGCTGAACTGTGTCCGCCTCAATATGATTGTTTTAGTCAACCGAGGGTCAGTGGTCGTGGTGGTGGGCTAGTGAGCATGTATAGGAAATATTTAAAATGTCATCAAGTACGCTGTGATGAATTTAACTCCTTTGAAGTTCTCACTCTTAAAGTTGGAGGGCTGCAACCTATCATATTTGTTATAATTTATCGCCCCCCAAAACCGCCTGGAGGATTTTTATCAGATCTTCCTGAATTTTTATCTACTCTGGTTTTAAATTATGACAGAATTGTTCTTTGTGGTGATTTTAATATTCATGTTGATGACCCCACCAATGTTAATGCAACTAACTTTTTAAATATGGCCACTTCTTTTAACTTCAAACAACATGTCAAAGGGCAAACACATAACCGTAGTCATACACTGGACTTGGTTTTTACCCTGGGTGTCAGCATTTCCTCTGTGGAATTGGTGGACATGACCATATCTGACCACAGATGTATTGTTTTTATCTGCGATTCGCCTGTTACTCATGCCGCCTCACCGAGCTCCGTGTGTTCTCGCATCTTTAATGAACAAAGGGTTTCAAAGTTTTGCGCATTCTGTCAGAGCCAAAGCCAACACCTGTCTGATTCCAACACCAACAATCTGGTCGATCACTTCAATCTTATCTGCTTGTCGTCACTAAATATTACTGCTCCTCTAAAGGTTAGGCCTACGTCTAAAGCTAGTAAGCAACCCTGGATAAATGACAGCATTCGCAGCCTAAAAAGGGAATGCAGGAAAGCAGAGCGCAGATGGAAAAAATCCAGTCTCCAAGTCCATTACCTCAGTCTGAAGGATTTATTAATTAACTACAATAAAATGGTTAAGGATGCGAGAACACACTATTTTTCTGAACTCATTACTACACATAAACACAATCCCAGGTTTCTGTTTAAGACTGTGGATCAGCTGGTAAACCCAACCCCTCCTTGTGCCTCAGCTGGAAGTAATGATGACTGTGAATTGTTTTTATCTTATTTTACCAATAAGGTGGTGTCAATCAGAGCCTCTATTACCCCCGCGGCCTCTTACTCAGAGGTTCCTCACCAGCAACAACAGAGTTTTAACCAGTTTTATCCCATCGACTTGTCTGAGCTTTTAAAAACAGTATCACAAATGAGAGTGTCCTCCAGCCCACTTGATGTTATACCTACAAAGTTTTTACTGAAAATAATAGATTCTGTTGGGCCCCATTTGATCTCTGTTTTCAACAGCTCCCTATCTACTGGTTGTGTCCCTGATTATTTTAAAATGGCTTGCGTGAACCCACCTTTAAAGAAACCTGGTTTAGATCCCTCCCTCCCACATAATTTTAGACCAATTTCAAAACTGCCTTTTATTGCAAAGATTCTAGAAAGAATTGTGTCCAAACAGCTGCTCACTGTACTGGAAAATAACAAAATATTTGAGAAGTTTCAGTCTGGTTTCAGGAAGTACCACAGCACTGAGACTGCCCTGCTTAAAGTCACCAATGACCTTTTAATGTCTGCTGATGAAGGTATGTGCTCAGTCCTTGTACTCCTGGACCTTAGCGCTGCTTTTGACACCATTGATCACAACATCATGTTAGACAGACTGAGGCACTGGGTGGGGATCTCTGGTACTGCCCTAGAATGGTTTTCATCCTACCTGTCAAATGGGAAGTTCTGTGTGTCTGTAAACAACTATGTCTCCTCATTCTGTCCAGTTAAATATGGTGTGCCTCAGGGGTCGGTCTTAGGACCCATTTTGTTTTCCTTGTATCTGCTTCCCCTTGGACATATTATCCATAAATATGGCATTTCTTTTCATATTTATGCTGATGACACACAAATGTACTTGCCCGTCAGATCCACAGACCCTGGAATGCTGAGTTCACTTAACAACTGCCTTTGTGAAGTTAAAAAAATGGATGTCAAATAATTTCCTCCAGCTGAACTCAGACAAAACAGAAATCCTGGTCATCGGGTCCCAGCAGATGGCAAATCAAATACTGCCATCTGCTGGTTCCCTAGTAAATCACATTAAGCCTGTGGCAAAGAACCTTGGTGTTTGGTTTGATAGTAATTTAAATTTCGAGCAGCCCACCACAAAGCTTGTTCAATCATGTTTTTATCAACTTAGAAATATAGCAAAAATTCGATCTATGTTAACTTTTAAGGACACCGAGACCATTTTACACGCCTTCATCTCATCACGCCTGGATTATTGCAACAGCCTTTTCACCTGTTTAACCCAAAAATCTATTGATCGACTCCAGACTGTCCAGAACTCAGCTGCCAGGCTTTTAACCAGAACAAAGAAATATGACCACATTACTCCTATTTTAGCTTCACTACACTGGCTCCCAGTATGTTTTAGAATTGACTTTAAAATTCTATTGATCACTTTTAAAGCTCTTCATGGCCTCTCGCCTTGTTATATTTCTGACCTTTTAGTCCCATACGCACCAGCACGTACCTTGAGATCCTCGGGCAGAGGTCTGTTGTCTGTTCCAGAGTCTCGACTGAAAACTAAAGGGGACAGAGCGTTTGCTGTCAGGGCCCCGAGGCTCTGGAACAGCCTGCCCGAGGAAATCAGGTCGGCTAAGTCAGTGAACTCTTTTAAGTCCCTTCTTAAAACATACTTTTATAGGAGAGCCTTTCCCGATCTTATTTGACTTTATTTTATCCCTTTTATTTTATTGTATTTTACTAATTTTATATAAATTTTTCATGCTCTTATCTTGTTTTTTTTTTGTATTATTCTTTACACTTGTTAAAGCACTTTGTAACTTGTTTTGGAAAAGTGCTCTACAAATAAGGATTATTATTATAATTAGGCAATATTGTTGTTACACATTCATGCCAATAAAGCTCATTTGAATTGAACTGAAGGGCCACATTTGGCTGCTCTCTGAGACCAGTCTCTTTCTATGATGGCCCCTGGTTGATTACCTGGTCTGTGATTGACCAGGTAACCTGCAGCTCTTGGTCATCTCTGCTGTTGTCTTTCACCACCACGCATGCAGAATCCTCTTCCTCTCCGTCTCTTTCTCCTCCATCTCTTGCAGGCTCCATTTTGAAGTGGAGGCGTAACAAAACGTTCAGAAGATGTCTCCTTTTCTAGGTGGTAAGGAGATCACCAGGTGAAAAGACCAGGGTGGGGCTCTAACTGAGATGGGAATGACCTGTTGATGGTGTCGTTTACATAATTTCAAACAATACATTTTCAGTACTACAACCATCTTTTTGAATGTATGTCATTGGACTTGAAATTTGGCAAATCACTGTCCATTTGAATGTTTGTCAGGTTTTGAAGTTAAATTTGAAAAGGCTATGTAAGAATTTGCAACACCGGCTGCGGATACACACAGCTTTTCTGGTGGATGACTTTCAGTGAGAAGAAAATTCTTGAATTTTGAAAGCTGTGGTCATTAAATGTCTTTTGTGTTACTATATGTTACGTCCTCGCTCTCTAGGGGTAGGAGAGACGTAAACATAAACCAGATTTATTAAACAGTCTGATACACACAAAATGGTCAAACAGAAAATGGGCAAGTGGGTGCTGCGTAAAACAAAGAACCAAATATAACAAAAAGAGATCCCTCCTACCTGAGGGATTACTAAACTACTTGAAAAAAAAGGATAAACAAAAACCTCTCTAGCCGTTGTTCAGAAGCAAAACACAGGGAGCGCAACACCCCTAAACCTAGTGTCTCTAAAACAAGTATTTTACTAACAGGTGTGGGTGATCAGTGATGAGCTTCCCCTAGCCCAATTCTGTAGACTGTAATGGAGACCAGGGGTTCCATTACCTGAAATAGTCAAGTATGTATTAAGGTGGGGATAACTGATAAAGCAGGAGCCATACACATTGTTGTTTTGATTGTTTATTTAATTTGTGAATCATTTGATAGCTGTCTTTGTGAGTGGTTCCACAGGGGGGGGGGTCTGGCCATCCTGCCTGTGTGGAAAGAAACCTCAATCAGGGATAGTCAAGGTTCACAATATAGTATTGACTGCTTTTACTCGATTTCAGTTAGTTGTTAGATTAGTTTAAACAAGAAGATGAACAATGTAAGTACTCACCTCTTCCTGGTTGTCTCTTCAGCAGGGGGCGGAGGCAAAGGAGTGTTGTAGGCCCAAGCACCTGCTTAAGAGCTGCAGGAGCAAACCATGAAGCTGAGAAGGGGGGAGTAAAGCCATCAATAATACTGACTTATGTGATTATTTTGAGTATGCTTTATTGATTTACTGATAGAAATTTGTATTTATGTAAATATTCATTCTTTGGGCTCTATTTTTCTGTGGTGTTGGGTTTTTGGGTAAATTATTTAGTATTCTAAATGATGGTGGTCCCACCTGAGTAGTTTTACCCACTTAATTACCTGCAGGAGGGAGTGTATAAAAGGCAGCAAGTTACTTCCAGTGCAAGTTGTTTTGTTGCTTGTTGGTGTCTCCTCTTGTTGGTATGGAAGACAATAAATGCCACGTTTGTGCTTGCATTTTACCTCTGTCTCATGTCTCTCTCTGAAAAATGTAAAGCCACCGCCAGGCCATCGGACAAGTGGTGTCAGAAGTGTGGGCTTGGAAGAGTAGAGACAAGGCTAGGATGACAAGAGGTGGAAAAAAGAAACATTTAGATGAAATGGGAGATGATGAAGCAGGTGCTGCAGTGGACACAGGGCTTAAAAAAGGAGGCAGCCTGGAGGATAAACTGGATGAACTTGCAGGTCTGGTCAAATCATTAATACAGTCTCAAGCAGCAAGAGATCAGCAAATAGAGAATGAGTCCGCTCGACAAGAACAAAGATGGAGAAGTATGCAACACCAGTTTCGGCAGATCCAACTCCAGGTGAATAAAATGAGAGATGAGCAACAGCAGGACCAAGACAACTTTGGAATGGATAATGACAGACAAAGTGACAGGGGTGAACCGGACGAGGGGCCTAGTATGGTGAGTCAGCAAGCGGGGGGGTTTGCCCAGGCGGGAACCATTAACACACAGAGATCCCAAATTGCTCCCGCTGACTTCAGAGGATGACATTGAACACTTTCTGACTACATTTGAGAGGATGTCTCAAGTTTGCCGTTGGCCCAGAGAGGAATGGGCTGTTCGACTGGTTCCTCTGCTCACAGGTAAAGCACGTAGTGCTTATGTGTTCATGGACATTGCTGATTCTGAAGTGTATGACAAGGTTAAAGATGCCATTCTTGTCAAATATGAGATAACCGCTGACACCTATCGTAGAAGGTTTCGATCCCTGGACATTCATCAGAATGAGACTCCAAGAGAACTATATGTCCGCCTTAAAGATTTGTTTCACAAGTGGGTGAAACCAGAGAAATCCACTGTGAAGGACATTTCTGAACTGATTATCCTGGAGCAGTTTCTGAGGATGGTGAATCCGGATTTGGAGGTGTGGATACGGGAACGAGCTCCTAAGTCTGCAGAGGAGGCCGCAAGCCTAGCAGAAGTCTTCATGTCTGCCAGAACGGGGACCAGAAGAACCACCTTTGGTCGGGACGGTTTCTTGACTAGACGAAGTAAGTCTGATGGGGGTGAAAGGGGTGGTGGTATAGCTCAGAGTAGAAATCAGCCTAGCACTAGACAATTTACTACTAGTAAATTCAACCCTACCAAAAAGTTATATTCTGGTACAAAGTCAGATGTGAGGTGTTATCAGTGTAATCAGATTGGTCACACCCAGTATACCTGCCCAGCCACTACTCAGAGTAAGCCCTCCCTTTTGTGTTCAGTTCCCAGGCCCACTTTCTCAGCCTCGGTGCATGAGCCAGTACGAACAGCACCTGTGCTAGTAAATGGTCAGCGTGAGGTAGCTCTCTTAGACACAGGAAGCTTTCAGTCTGTGGTTCTGTCTAGCTTAGTGCCGAGGGAGTTATGGAGTGATGCTAGGGCCAAGATAAGCTGTGTGCATGGCGATGAGAAAGATTATCCCATGGCTGAGGTTTATTTGACTGTAGGTGGCCAGACATTTCTCTTGCCAGTGGCCTTAGCACCCAAACTACCCTATGCTGTCATTCTTGGCCTAGATGTTTCCACACTGCTAGATTTAGTACACAACGGAGAAGCTAAAAATCAGAACTTTGCAAATGATCTACAGGAGGCTGAGTCACCAGAAGTTGACTCATTCGGTCAGGCAAGTGACCGGCAGGCAAACCTTAGGGCCTTTACTTCCAGTTTGTAATTTGGTGACTACTAGAGCTCAGAAGGCCAGGAACCCCCTTAAAGAGCTGCCATTTTTTGATGTGGAATTGGAGGCAGGCTCAGTTAAACCAACAAAGTCCAGAGCTCAGAGGAGAAGGGATAAGTTTTTGGGTTCAGCCAGGCCAGAAGTTGAACAGCAAATGAAGCCCGCTCAGTTTCTGGAGTTTGATGTGCCCTCCGATATATCAGCACTGCAGCAGACTGACCCGACCTTAAAGCCCTGGTTTGATAAAGTCTCAGAGGTTGAAGGGAAGAAGCAGGGAAGAACAGATGTTCTTGCAGAAGCAACCTATGCTGTGAGAGATGGTATTCTTTATCAGTGCAAAGGCAAGACTGAGGCCATTGCTTTGCCACAGGCTTTTAGGCAGAAAGTCATGGAACTTGGTCATTCAATCCCCTGGGCAGGCCACTTAGCGTTTCAAAAGTCTCTAAATAGAATCGCTAGGCGATTTGTGTGGCCAGGCATGTACACTCAAGTACAGCAGTTTTGTGCATCATGTCAGACATGTCAGTTGACCTCAAACAAAGGAGTGGCTCGTGCCCAGCTTCAGCCATTGCCTATAATAGACACACCATTTGAAAGAATAGGTATGGATATAGTGGGCCCTCTTGAGAGAAGTTCCTCTGGTAATCGTTACATTTTGGTAATTTGTGACTATGCCACGCGCTATCCAGAAGCTTTTCCCCTCAGATCAATTAAAGCCAGACATGTTGCCAATTGTCTACTGCAGTTATTTTCTAGAGTAGGCATAGCCAAAGAAGTGCTAACAGACTGTGGGACTAATTTCTTGTCAAAACTACTGCGGGAGGTGTATCAGTTGTTAGGGATTAAAAGCATTAAAACCACCCCATACCACCCCCAGTCAGATGGACTTGTGGAACGATTCAACCAAACACTCAAGAACATGCTACGGAAGTTTATCTCAGACAGGTGCAGATCGGGACCAGTGGCTTCCATATTTACTGTTTGCCTACCGTGAGGTGCCACAGGCTTCAACTGGCTTCTCACCATTCGAATTATTGTATGGTCGCCAAGTGAGGGGGCCGCTGGATCTGCTGAAAGAACTCTGGGAGAATCCAGCCGCAACTGGAGAGAATGTGGCTGCGTATGTGGTGAAAATGAGAGAGAGACTTGAACAAATGACTGTACTGGCACAGGAGAACATGAGGACTGCACAAAATAATCAGAAGACCTGGTACGATAAGAAGGCCAGGGAAAGGGTCTTTGAACCAGGACAGCAAGTGTTGTTGTTGCTCCCTAATAGTGACAGTAAGCTGCTGGCCAAGTGGCAGGGGCCATACCAAGTCACAAAACGTCTGGGTAAGGTAACCTATGAACTGCACATGCCTGACAGGAAGAAGAAACATCAAACCTTTCATGTGAATCTGTTAAAAGAATTCCTGGTTCCACCACAGCAGCCAGTCCCGCAGCCTGCCCTGCAGTCGGTCAAGCAGCAGTTCCTTGTTCGTGTGGTTAAGGATGAAGAAGAGGGAGAGCAATTCTTTCCCACAAACACAGAGCCGGGTTCAGTGGCGCTCTCCCATCTCCAGCATTCCCAGCAGGAAGATATAAGACCTCTCCTTGATCCAAAGTTGTTTCAAGAAAAACCTGGTTTCACAACGCTGGTACAGCACAAAGTACACCTGAGAGAGAATGCTCCACCTCGCAGGAAGTTCTACAGAATTCCTGAACGTTTGGTGCCACAGCTCAAAAAGGAGATTGAGCTGATGTTGGAGCTAGGAATTATTGAAACATCAACGAGTGAATGGTGTAGTCCAATTGTGCTGGTTCCCAAAAAGGATGGATCTCTGAGGTTCTGTATTGACTTCAGGTATCTTAATGCCATCTCTAAGTTTGACCCCTACCCAATGCCCCGCATTGATGAGCTTTTAGAAAGAGTGGGGAGAGGAAAATTTATCACCACTCTCGACTTAAGCAAAGGTTACTGGCAGCTGGCCCTAGCACCAGAGGCGAAGGAACTGACAGCCTTCAAAACACCTTTTGGTGTGTTTCAGTTCAAGGTGATGCCTTTTGGTCTCCAGGGGGCACCAGCGACATTCCAGCGACTCATGGACCAGGTGCTGAAGGATGTGTCAGAGTTTGCCGCAGCATACCTGGACGATGTGGTGATCTTTAGCCAAACCTGGGAGGAGCATGTGGCTCACCTGCAGCATGTACTCCAGCTAATCAAATCGGCTGGCCTCACCATTAATCCACACAAGTGTATGCTGGCACAGAGGCAGGTGGAGTACTTGGGCTATGTGGTGGGACATGGAGTGGTCAAGCCTCAGATGGGGAAAGTAGAGGCAATCCACGCATATCCTGTGCCCACAACTAAGAGGAAAGTGCGTGCTTTTGTGGGACTGGTGGGGTGGTACAGTAAATTTATTCCCCATTTTGCTGACAGAGCAGCAGCTCTTATTGACAAAGGCCTCTGCACCAAATAAGGTCAAATGGACTGAGGACTGTAACAGGGCCTTTAATGATCTCAAGGCAGCGATCACAAGTGACTCTGTTCTGCACAGTCCTGATTTCACACAGCCATTCACACTGCAGACAGATGCCTCTGGAGTGGGCATAGGGGCAGTGCTTCTGCAGGAGGTGGATGGAGAGACTCATCCAGTGGTTTTCCTCAGCCGGAAGCTTCTCGACAGGGAGACGAGGTACTCAACAGTGGAAAAAGAGTGTCTTGCCATGAAGTGGGCTGTAGAATCATTGCGATATTATCTCTTGGGCCGTCACTTTGTCCTGGAGACAGATCATCGTGCACTCCAGTGGCTACACCGGATGAAAGACTCAAACATGCGCATTGCAAGATGGTACCTCAGCTTGCAGCCCTATGACTTTACAGTGCAGTATCGGGCAGGGAAGTCTAACATGGTGGCTGATTGTCTCTCTCGTATGTATGAAGATTGATGTACTTTGGTCTTAGGAGAAGAGGGGAGGAATGTAATGGAGACCAGGGGTTCCATTACCTGAAATAGTCAAGTATGTATTAAGGTGGGGATAACTGATAAAGCAGGAGCCATACACATTGTTGTTTTGATTGTTTATTTAATTTGTGAATCATTTGATAGCTGTCTTTGTGAGTGGTTCCACAGGGGGGGGGGGTCTGGCCATCCTGCCTGTGTGGAAAGAAACCTCAATCAGGGATAGTCAAGGTTCACAATATAGTATTGACTGCTTTTACTCGATTTCAGTTAGTTGTTAGATTAGTTTAAACAAGAAGATGAACAATGTAAGTACTCACCTCTTCCTGGTTGTCTCTTCAGCAGGGGGCGGAGGCAAAGGAGTGTTGTAGGCCCAAGCACCTGCTTAAGAGCTGCAGGAGCAAACCATGAAGCTGAGAAGGGGGGAGTAAAGCCATCAATAATACTGACTTATGTGATTATTTTGAGTATGCTTTATTGATTTACTGATAGAAATTTGTATTTATGTAAATATTCATTCTTTGGGCTCTATTTTTCTGTGGTGTTGGGTTTTTGGGTAAATTATTTAGTATTCTAAATGATGGTGGTCCCACCTGAGTAGTTTTACCCACTTAATTACCTGCAGGAGGGAGTGTATAAAAGGCAGCAAGTTACTTCCAGTGCAAGTTGTTTTGTTGCTTGTTGGTGTCTCCTCTTGTTGGTATGGAAGACAATAAATGCCACGTTTGTGCTTGCATTTTACCTCTGTCTCATGTCTCTCTCTGAAAAATGTAAAGCCACCGCCAGGCCATCGGACAAGACCAACTACTGGGATCAGCCCAGGTGAGTTACCAACTCTCAGTAACACACAGATCTAACAAACACAGAAATGGTTGTTTCCACTGAGGATACGCGCACACACAGATTTCAAAGTTAGGACCAGCGTCGGGGCAAACTACATGGCAAAAGGAAGCTGCCTGGAACCAGCAGCAGACCAGCCTATTTGAGGGGGAAGGCACGAAGGCGGTCCTGCAGGCAGCTCGGCGATTGGAGAAGGGTCGGTGCGCCGCTCCAATCAGGATCGTCGGAGGTGGGAGGCGGGATCAGCCAGACTTGCCGAAGACCAGCCAATCCCCCGCCTCACAGTGTTTGCATGTAGGGAGAAGCACAGCAGCAGTGACACTGTAAATCAATGCATATTGTATTACAGCAAGGCAAGAGTCAGTCTCAGTTCGGTCCACATAGACTTCTGTTGCGAACAGTGTGAAAAGTTTTGAAAAAGTGAACTCATTATTGAAAAATGCTTGTTAGCAATTGTACAAATGGTAAAAAGTATAGTAAGAACAAGTACAGTAAATATATATATTATACTGTAAGTACTGCAAGTAATACAGTATTGAATATCTGTATATTCAAATTCAGTAAGAACAAAGAACAAAGAAAACTATTAACTGAAAAGCACATCACACTCAAACAAGTATTTTACTAACAGGTGTGGATCAGTGAACGAGCTTCCCCTAGCCCAAGTCTGTAGACCAACTACTGGGATCAGCCCAGGTGAGTTACCAACCAGTTAGGGCTGGCTCAGGTGAGTCCTGAACCATCCCTTAGTTATGCTGCTATAGGCCTAGACTGCCGGGGGATTTCCCATGATGCACTGAGCTCCTCTCTCCTCTACTTTCTCTCCCTCTGTATGCAACCTCATCCCATTATTGCATGTTACTAACACAACTTCTCCCCTTTCTGGTAGTCTTGTGCTTTCTCGTCCCTCTCCTCTCTCCTCCTATCACTTCCTGCAGGTGTTTCTGGCTCTGGAGCTGTGGAGTCTGGATCTGTGGTTGCGGGTCACCTGCTGCCCCCGTGTTCCTGCTCGACACCCTCTGCTGCAACGACTATTGTTGCTGGTCCTATTGTTATTATAATCATTAACACTACTATAAATATCTGTACCATTTTTCATTTAGTCTATAGCAACATCACCTTTACTGTCTGTACCTCTGTGTGTATATTGTGTAGGCTGCCTCCCTCCCCTCTCTCTCTCCTTACATCCCTCTCTTTTTCTCTCTCTCTCTTTTTCTCTCTTTCTCTCTCCCCCCCCCCCCCCCCCCCCCCCCCCTCTCTCTCTCCCCTTCACCCCAACCGGTCGAGGCAGATGGTCGCCCACCCTGAGTCATGGTTCTGCTCGAGGTTTCTGCCTCTTAAAAGGAAGTTTTTCCTTGCCTCTGTCTCCTAGTGCTGCTCTTGGTGGGAACTGTTGGGTTTCTGTAAATAACATCATAGAGTACGGTTTAGACCTGCTCTTTATGAAAAGCGCTGTGAGATAACTGTTGTTGTGATTTGGCGCTATATAAATAAAATTGAAATTGAAAACTCAAGTGTTGTGCAACTGCAAAAAAAAGTCAAAGTGTGACATTGCCACCACACTGGTCAGGGACTTGACCACAGTTTGGTTAGATCACATCAAGTGATCAAGAAACAAGTGCGCAGAGTTGTTGTGTGTAAAAGGTGTCTCTGTTGTATTTGTCGCATGTTTTTCACAGTGCAGAATGTGTTTTAGTGAGTGAGAATGTGTTCAGAGTTTAAAAGAGTTGATGAGATTTGCAAACAGTGTCTTAACTACCTGAACCCGTTTAAGGTTTTGCCTACAGTGACTGATTTGACAAATGGGTTTAGGCCACTGAGCTTGGGGTTTAGTGTTTTAGCAATTGTGAAATACTGTAAGTAGGACGACACTGCAATGAGTTCTGGGTAGACACTCTTCAAAACAAACAAAATGGCAGATTGAGTAGGCGCATCCAACCACTCAGTGCAGCTTACCCCAGAGGAAAGAAGGTGTTTGTTGAAGCAGTATAAAAGTTATAAGGACATTTTACACATTAATTTAGCAGGGAGTGTAGTGACAAAAACAAATGCTTGATTTGGAAAAAAACAGCGTTAACCCTACTGTTGAGCGGAGCGTCAAAGATGTACAGAAACGATCCAAGAACATGGTACAAGATGCCAAAGTAGAAATATTTAAGAGGAAATATCCTAAAAGGTTTTGTTCGCTGTTTGTCAGGGTGGTGAAAAGGGGTGTTATGCTGGTTGGGGCGGGTGACTATCCACTCAGAAATCCTTGGAGCGGAGGGACAGTCAGAGAGTTGGCTCGGTGGATGCGAGTGGCGATAGCTTCGCCTGAATACGACTGCCTGGATGTGAGCGGACCAGCGAAAGGCGACTTGCAGTAACGGATCTTGTCTACTTACTCTGGTACAGTTGGATTGGAGAAAAGTATATGAAACCGATGGTTTGGACGTATCAGTGTCCTGGGGAATGAGAGAGTGGAAGGACAGCAAAAGAAGCCGTAAAAGGAATTGATGAATTGATTTGAAAATGATCAGGATTGGGGCGGTAAGGCGTAATATGGAGGACGGAAAATAAAAAATAATGAGGAAGCATGGCAGGCACGAGTCAGAGGGGAAGAGAACTGGTCTTTATTCACAAATCTAGTTTGTAAAACTTAGTTTGTCAAAATTACAGAGCCAAACCCATGCACTATACAAATGATTTAGAATTTTTTCTTTATCTTTTGTTCATTATTATCTTTGTGAATTATCTCTGGGGATCTTCTCAGGTGTCTGCAACATGACTCTGGGCCTCTGGATGTGTTGGTTGAACTGAGCTGCAGCAGGCTTAAAGACAAAACTGTACAGACGTCATCAGGACCGTGAAAACTTAACACTTCCTTTTTAATCACAGAAGTCTTCTCTTAACTGCACTCCTAGAATGTTTCCTGTGTGAAAAACACACAAAGCAAAAAGGAGAAAACGTGCTACAATTATGCAGCACAGCAGCACCGGCTGTGTTTCTGTTTACCTTTAGGAAACCTTTAAGTCTTTTTACAGTACAGGGACATAACAACCCCAAACCGGAGCTTCACACATCCTGAACTTCTGAGAACCTGTAAGGTCTTCTGAGCGTTTTATAAAATTATTAATGACACCACGACAAACATTTTCATTTTCATGCTGTGTCTGGAGGCTGAGTGCAGATCAGTTGTGGGACAAGCTACAATCTAAAATGTGACCCTAGTTTTAACGTTCTGTCATGACTCCATGTAAATGACATCTAAAGATCTGTGACATTAAAGCGATGGAAAGGTTCGGTCTCACTCTGCTCTGCACCTTTAAACCATCAGAAGATAAGATGCAGCTTGTTGTTCCTTTGGGGAAACTCAGCATCTCTTCATCTACAGACAGGCTGTACGAAGCAGCCTCCTTACAATCATTCATACTGTGAAATACGTTTATTTAAAAGTCAGTGTTCATACATTCACCAATAAACCGATACAGCCAATAAAAAATGCTGCAGGATTCAGCTCAACCATTTCTCTTTCCTTCAAGAGAAAATAAAATATAGTGATGCAGCATTTGCTCCTCATTGTTCTACTTGATGTATTTTTACTACACCTGTGTATTCTTTGCTCCTTTTGATTGTTAGATTAAATGTTCGCGTCAACTCAAAGGTTCAGTACACCAACACCGTACATTGGTTTTTTTAACCACGACCACAGGCTGTACCTCTCTCTAAACAAGAAGTTTCAGTTATCGAAACTCAAACCGACTTCACCAGAGAAACATCTGTCATTTGACCTGACAGGCAACATCTGGTGTTCGTGTGAACAGCGACTGTCCTCTCTCAGAGGCAAAGACACCAGTAGAGTAAGGTTGTTTTAGCACTGCAGAACTCCTTCAAGAGGGTGAAAGACGACCTGAGACTGGGGCTCATGTCTTTTAACCAACACTACAGCCTTTCCCCAAACTGAACAAAGTAGTTTTAGCTGCCTAAACTCATCAGAAAAGAGAAAATCCAGCGTATGAAAGCCTGATGTCTCTTCTTCCTCTGAGCCACGGAGCTCCATCGCTGTGGAGAAACTATTAAACCATCAGAGAGCCTCACTGCTGCACCGGGTCACATTTTCCTTCATCACCATGAACACACACAGTTTATTCTGACTCATGACAAATGATAAAAACCCTTTTGAAATGAAAGAAAAGATGAAAATCATTCATTTAGATACTTTAGCGACTGCCGTTATTTAAATTAGAAGCACTTCAAGCTGCAGCTTGTGTATGAAGGTTTGTGAGTTGCATCACAGTTGAGTCCTGTGTGTTCATGTTGCAGATCAGTTCTGTGTGACGTAGCTCTGCGTTCACCCTCACTCACATTCGCTCTGCAGACACTTTATTACTAGTCACAGAGCTGCACATCATCACACACTGTTACAGCTTCACTTCTTCATCTCTCAGAGCCACCGAAAACTGAAGATGCGAAAAATTAACGATTGCATCAGATTCCCCTTTATCTTCTTCAATGGCCTGTTTGTAGTAAGTAGAAACTTATATTAGTTACAAGTTATTTTTTATTAGTTTATTTGTGTTTGGAGCAAAAGATAAAAAAGATAAAAACTGGCAGGAAAAATCCTCCAAGAAAGAAGTTTGTCTTTTGTTAATTTGATAAGTTCACAAAGAGGTTTTTATGGTCCAGGTGAAAAAAGACTAATTGACTGATTTTCAGAAATTTCCCAAATAAAATAGTATGGTGTAAAAAAGTGTAATATGCTCAAAAGAACACAAAAGATCCAGATTTACTAAGAACAAAGAAAAAAAATGAATACTTGATAATAAATAAAGTCTGAACTCTAAAAAAGTTACATATTTCAAAAGCAACATTAAAACTGGTCCTGCTGTTAGATTATAATTAAAATTAAAGTGAAAAACATCAAACAAGGTGTGAAGTGTCAAGTTTCAGTCTTGCAGGTACAGATTGTTTTATTGTTCAGAAAACGGTCACTTCCTGTAGCAGGAAGAAAAAGAGAAACTCGGACAGAGAGAGAAAGCCATGGTTCATATTTCAGGTTGCTTCACCTAAAGGCTCCTTCCTTTCTGCTTTCCTTTTTTTTTTTTAACTCCAGGCGTTAATGAAAAAAAAGAGGTTTCGACTGTCCAGCTTATTTTTATTGTTTTTTATTCTTATAAATGAACTAAAACAGAAATATTATGTTTGATACAATTCTTACATTAGATAATGAATTTCAACATATCAGATTAGATTATGTATATTTGATTAGAGTAGATTTAGATTAGATACTTATGATTAATAATATGTTGCATATAATGTGGACAAATGGAAACAATACATAGATACATCTGGGCCCGTATTTATCAGGCTTCTCAAAGTCCCATTTTAGTTAACTGGGAGAGTGAGAGTGATTCTTAGCATTAAGGAATTTGATAACTTGCTTTTATTCGTAAGTTTAAAAGTAGGAGTAAATTTCATGAACTCTCAGGATTTAAGATAATAATGATACTAATAATAAATACGGGCCCTGGTCCAGGTTGAGAGTGTCAGCAGCAGACTTCAGTTGATTTGACTTCTGGTGCTCCGTCTCCCTCTGCTGTCAGAAACTCCTCATGGAGATAAAATAAATACCCCAGCATGCACTGGTACAGAAGTAATGGATCAATACACATTACAGAGATAGTAAACACACTAATAACTAGTTTTGGTGGTTAATGCCCTCAGACCTTTACTCGGGGGCAGTTAAATAAATGTTTCATCTTATAAAAAGCACTCGCCCTTTTGTGGGTATTAGTATTAGCAGGTGTGCTTCGATTTCAGCTGCTGAAATCTTTGTTTCCATTTCCAAGAAATATGGTTATCAAACTTTTTCCATCATGTGCCCCTTGATGACAAAATCCCAACTCATGAGCTCCTCCTCACGACGGCTCCTAGGAGGCCCCTCCCTCTCTAAATGAGTTTCATTTAGATTGTGTATTTGCTTGTTCCCGCTCTTTTTAGAATATTTACACTGAGGGAAATATTCAAGCCCAGTTAAAGACGTTTCTTACAGTTGAATCGTGTCAACAAATGGAAATATTCTACCAAGTCTTTTGCATCATTTTATCCAAATTCAGTGGGATTGTCGGAAACTTTGAGATCCTCGCTAGAATTTGAACTATTAGTTACGTGGGTTTGTCACAGTTTTGCCAGCAGGCAAGTTAAAAATGATTAAGTATAAATTCTATTTAGTAATCTGTCTTATCATTTTCTGTATTTTTTGTCCTCTTACATGATTTAGACTTGGTTTTCACCACGTTTTAAACGAACTAATGTGATGTTTCCTCAGGTCATCGGATGTATGATGATCTACGGGGTGATGAAGATCAGCGCCTATAGCCAACAGGTAAACAACAACAGGAACTTGTCACTTCTTGTTCCACAATTCAATTCAATTCAATTCAATTTTATTTATATAGCGCCAAATCACAACAACAGTTATCTCACAGCGCTTTTCATAAAAGAGCAGGTCTAGACCGTACTCTGTGATGATATTTACAGAAGCCCAACAGTTCCCACCAAGAGCAAGCACTAGGCGACAGAGGCAAGGAAAAACTTCCTTTTAAGAGGCAGAAACCTCGAGCAGAACCATGGCTCAGGGTGGGCGGCCATCTGCCTCGACCGGTTGGGGTGAGAGAGAGAGAGAGAGAGAAAGTGGCAGCAAAATGCAGAACACTTCAATCTTGACTGTTTAACTAAATGCATGATGGTTTTAAGGCCAAATAATGTTTGTCAAATGAGCTCAGCATTTAACCATGAACCATAAACCATGAACCGCTTTTAGCCAGAGAGAAAGGATCATTTCATTTTTCACAACTTAAAGTGTGGCCATCTTTTATTTGGGTTATAATAATACTGCACTTTATTACCAACATGTACCAACACAGGACAGCAAACACCAACAGACAGTCAGACAGGCTGGAATCAGCACTCAGATTAGCCAAACTGTCCCTCAGAAACATCCGTCACAGTTTACAGACGAATACTTACAGACATTTTGTACCATGATAATATACAATTACTACTGACACGTCCAGTTTTACCTCCAGACGAAGCGGTTTATATAATCTGCATGATAAGTGATAAAGTTGTTGTTGCGGGAGGAAGGGGGAAACAGCTGGCCAGGCTCTGTCCAAAGTTAGAAACTCTACCTGCACTTCTAAAGCTTTCTAATTAAAACGTTGAGTACTAAAGTC
>NW_024044681.1:3600574-3635574 GCF_014851395.1 Micropterus salmoides
ATGCTAACATTCTCTCTAAGTCTCCATGCTAATACTTACTTATTTCTATCGGGTTGCAAACATCCTGTCTCATTCTTTCTCAGTTTATCTTGGTGCTAACGCTGCCTCGTTCCCTCTCTATCTTGGTTCTAATGTTTTTTTATTATCCCAGTCCTCACATTTCCTCTCTCCGTCTATCTCGATGATAATGTTGTTCTTTCTCTCCTTGTAGCTGAAAAGCGACTTTGAAAGCGGCAACTCTGAGACGGTAAAGACCTGGATTGACAAAGAGGAAATGAGAGAGCTGCTTAATAAGCTACAGAAAGAGGTAATGTTGTGTACCATTAACCCTTCTGAGTCTGGTCCAGTTAGACCGAACGATTCTAGGATGAGGTGTCGCTCTTAGTATGCAGGAAACTTTCATATAGCCTAATCACATTTTTACACTTTGCATTGATGATCATATTACGTCACAATAACAGCTGCTATGTTGCTCAACAATAAAAAGACAGGCCACACTCCTAAAGGAGGATCAACAGTCCTTATTGTGATCCTGGACATGCAGTCCTGTTCAATCTTCCGTCATGCTGCTACAAACAATATTTCCTCCACCAATCAGAGATTTTAAGCAGGGTCGTTCAAATATAGTGGAGCTGGTGATAAATAGCGTTTCCTAAATAATCTCTACATTTGAGCTGAACAAAACCATCCTGTCATCTACTGCAGCAGCAACGCAGGTTTCTGTTAAAACTCACCCTAATGTGGTTGCAGGTAAAGTGCTGTGGACTGGTGAGCGCCGAGGACTGGGGTGATGATATCCCTACATCCTGTAGGTGTAACTTACTGAGAGGTTACGGAGGATATGGAGGATCTGCAGGATCTGAATGTAAAGCCAAACCAAAGGTTGGTTTTGTAAAATGAAACTGGAATATCTGTCATAATGCAAAAACTTGAGGACTGAAAGGCAGACTCGGTACAGTTCGAAGGGGGTAACAAAAGGGTTTTATTGAGTATGGAGAACACGGAGGAGGTGAGTAAGTCCAGGTAAGATGCGTGCAGAGCAGGGTGTGGCGTTCAGCAGGGTTCCTGGAGGTAGGGTGATCCTGGGCACAGAGAAAAACAGGTTAATCCAGGGAGAGACAGAAATTACTGGGAATCTTACAGAAGGTTGTCGGCCTTGACGCATATACCACATGTGGTTAACTGACGATCTGGCGAAGTTCCAAAGGGCCACACTCGATAATAAACACTTTCAGACGCTACTCGACACAATCCACCAAGGACTTTCCCATGAAGCATCCGGAGATCTTCATCCCCTACAGCACTTTTTATATTCTGGTATTTGACAGAAGAAGCAGCTGACTGATGATTTCCATATTTGGCTCTTGTTTTCTTGCAGGGAACCTCAGGCCCAAGCTTCATCTATAAACAGGTATTCAATCACTCAACCAACCAAAACACCATCCAGTTTACAAGTCAGTGATGTTTCCAGATAATGCCCCTTTCTCCATCGTCTCCTCTGCAGACCTGCGGTGACCACCTCTTTGAGTTGGTCACCTTGGTCTTAAAGATCGCCCTGGGCGTCTGCTTAGGATTTGCTGTCACTGCAGTAAGCTCCTCTGTTACTCTCCTCTGTTGTTGTTCTCTCATGTTCTTTGACTGCACTGGTTTTTAAGATATGTTCAAGCTCCAGAAAGCATTCACGATCGATTATTACTGTGGCCATTAAAGAAATCTTCAGTGAAAAGGAAATCATCCACAGAACTATATTTGGTGATATAGTTAGAAAGTGTGAGGAGGGAATAAAATTCATGATCAGGTACAAGCCTGTGCAATTAACAGACGGGCCTCCTGTTTATTGTCCTTTTAGCTCCGCTCAGAGAGCTCGACAACTCATTCATCTATTAAACTCACAATATGCAGTGAGCTGATATAAAAACGTCTTTGTAACAGCCGGCAGCATTTAAATTCACAGCAGCAGTTGTACCTCGTGGACTGGACAGATGGTTGCTTAAGGAAAGTCTTTCACTTCTGGTCTGATGGACAGTGTCTGACAGCTGCTCTACTCACCTGTATGTCTTCCTAACTGACTACCTGTCCTTGTAGCTGCTGGGCCTGCTGATGTCCCTGCTGATGATCCATCAGATCAAACGTCATGACAGCGCAGCAGGAGCGTCCTTTGCCATGACGGGATACTGAAGGGAACCCTCCACCCCTGACCTTCTGCGCTGTAAAGGAGGACTCAGTGGTCAATTCATGATGGCGTCTTTGTTTTGCTGCAGGAACATTTCATTTTTTCCTTCCAGATTTCTATTGTAGAAAATATAGCAGGCTTTTTTTTTATGAATCATTATAACTCGAGTTATTTGATGGTACGCTGCGTTCCATCTTTTCTACTTCTCTGTTGCATAAATATTGTAGAAAGAGGCAGTTTCTAATCTGAATACAGCTCTATAAACCCGAGGAGGTCATAACATTACCTGTGAGTTTAAAACGTTGGAACATTCTCTTGTTTTATTAAGCCTGGGACGCACCAGAGAACAGCTTAGTAAAGTTCATCCACTCCTCGTTAGTGGTGGTAGAAGCTTGGTGATGGAGGACTGCTTGAAGGGCTACTTGGCCGAACACACGAGACGGCCGGGAATATGCTAGCGCCGGTCTGTCGCAGCTAAATGTCTGGATTGCTAACTGTCAATCAGCTTTAGTTATTAAGTTAACCATCAGCATGCTAACTGCTTCACTGACTGGACAATAAGTTCACACACTTTATTCTAAACACATCTGTACCACAGACTCCTCTCTCACAACTGTCTGCAAACCATTCCTCTTTATCTTACTCCAGCAGCAAAACGGTGAGGATTTATTTAGTCCCCATGAATAAAAATCCACTGA
Organism: Micropterus salmoides; assembly: GCF_014851395.1. Lineage (NCBI taxonomy): Eukaryota > Metazoa > Chordata > Actinopteri > Centrarchiformes > Centrarchidae > Micropterus > Micropterus salmoides. The sequence goes on from NW_024044681.1 coordinate 3,603,446, forward strand.
TGGCAGCCGGTCTGTTGCACAATGTAGCTTTTTAAAAAGGCCGTTAGCCTAGCTTTAATTGCTAATGACCATAACTTTTTTTACATGGACTGGGAAACAAAACCTCCAGATTTAATTGCTCTTAATTCTGAAAACATCTGCAGACAGATATATACGACGAGGACTCTTCAAAACTAACTAACTAAAACTATGATAATCTGGTGATTATTGTTGAAGTAATGTCCGACCTGAAGAACCTTCTCGGGTTAACAACATGTCAGATGAACACTTCCTCCTCCTGTCTGTGTGAAAAATGTAGGACAATGAACTCGCATATTTTCCAAAGTTGAGTGTGAGTGTTTGTAAAGCACTTCAGTAATATAAAACCAGAGCAGCCCTCTGGACATTTTGCCAAATGGTTAAATGGCAAATCCTGATGTGACATTTTCAAAATCAGTGAAATATTTTGTCTTCTGTAAAGAGCAGGTAACGCTGGGAAAGCAACGTCTCTCTGTGTCCATACAATTATTCATGTGGAAGCCAGGATAAAAATGAGATTATAAAACTCTCTTCTTCATGGAGGATGAAGCCATGAGACAAACCAAACAACAGCTCAGGGTTAACTTACAAGTTTACATGTCTCCTACAGGGACTTTATAAAAAGGGATGATGACTTAAGTGGAAGACAAACGCTGTGACAGGAACTGTTTTATTGTGAAATCTGCACTCATATCACTTCAAAATAAACTCTAGAGACTAAAACCCACAAGGTCTCCCTCTCTTGTGTTTTGAGAGTATTTGCTCACCTTTTTGATCTGCCCGTCACATAAAGGGCAGATGAAGGTTTTAAAGGGTGAACGCTGGTTTAGTGGGATGATCGATGGGTTTGAAGGGTTAATGGAAGGTACAGGGTGAGAAAGTACGGAGCATGATGTAAGGAGGTCTAATAGACAGAGATAAAGGGGGTAGGAGGTGGGATAATGTGTTTGAAGGGCTGATGGGTCTCAAGGAGGATCCTGAGAGCTGCTACAGAAGTTCAGACGGCTCACATTGGGTCAGTGTGGCCGCTGCAGTGTGTGCGGTGAGTTAAGGTATCTGTTAGACTTGATCTTGTAAAGTAAGTCTTTTTGGGGAATAATCTGTCAGAGCACCCAGCAAGCACCCTCTTAGTCTAATTTGAAAGCTGAAACTGGTCCTACAAAGACCTGAATGGCCGTAAAACAGAAAGAGAACCAATAGAAAACTGAAGTCTCTGTTTGATCTTCTGTCCACGACAAAGTAGTTTTTTTAATGAGAATTTGTCAGATGACGATTCTCAGTGTATGTTTGACCAAATCAACAGAGAAAAATAAATGAATAAGTTACCTGTAAAGGTTATTTTAACCTTTTAGCACCTTGAGATTTCTTTTCTTCATCCATCTCCATTTCCTGTTTTGGCTGAGTCACACTTTGATTTCTTCCTAAATGCAAATTCTCTCAGTGATGTGTCCAGTTTGTTTGCAGTGCTGAGTATGTGCACGTCATGAGAGAAAAATTCAGCAACTAGCTAGAAATTCACACACAACACAAGGCTCATTTTAATGAGTACATATTTAAGTTAATGTGTGGACACATTTAGCTTCTTTTGCCAGTGTATTAATGAAGCACAGCGGTAGTCTTGACAGTGGGAACCTTTTCCAGTGTATGGAAGTCACTTCAACAGCTGAAGGAACATTCAGACTTCAGTGCAGCTAGTTATTGGCTGCTAATTCAGCAGTGCACATTCAACATTTAAGGCAGGTCATTTTCAAGAGAATCGTTGGATCAGCAATGAAGTGCTGAATAAGATTTGCTCGGCTGGAACTTTCTGCTTCTTCAAATCTATCTGACGTGCCATGTTGTTGTTTGTCAGGCGCTTGGTTGGAATAAACCCTGAGAGAGGCACCGAGGCCGGACGGGCCAAAGTCTTCTCAAAGAAAACTGGAAAAGTCAGCAACAAAGAGACGACAACAGTCAGTCCACATGGATCCACTCTGCTGAGGAGACTCATGGACTTTGAGTGGGACTTCATTTAAGATGCTGAGCTTACTCCATCCCATTCCTCACATAGATTTCTCCCAATCCTCTAATTCTTTCTCCCTCTCAGTCTCCCCTCCTGGTCCTTCTTCTCTGACATCACCAAAAACAATAATAATGCATGTGCCTTGTTTGCTACTGTACGTTTTGCCTCCTTTTTCATAGCCAGAATTCAAACAATTAGACAAGCAATCAGTGCCTCCATGTCAGGTACAGGATTGTGTGTCCCTGTGTCCCCTTAAAAACAATTCAGTAGCATGACACAAGTTAATTCTATTAACTATAGAAACTTGGAGGACATAATACAACATCTGAAAACCTCCTCATGCTGCATTGTTATTCTGCTAACAGGTTTTTTCAAAAATGTGTCTAAATGCATGGCCTCAGATCTACTACAAATTGTCAACATGTCTCTTCTCTCAGGTTTTTTCCCACAGGCCCTGAAAACTGCATTAAGCCACTCTTAAAAAAAGAGCAATCTAGACAGTTCACTAATGAGAAATTATAGGCCCATATCAAATCTCCCATTTTTAAGAAAATCATTGAAAAGGCTGTTTTTCAACAGCTTAGTGCTTTCTTGACACTAAATAACTGTTTTGATGTCTTCCAGTCAGGACTTTCTGGCACAGTACTAAACTGGTTTGAATCCTACTTAAAGGACAGGGACTACTTTGTGTCTATAGGTAATCACACATCTGAGCTGACAAAAATGACATGTGGAGTTCCCCAAGGCTCCATTCTGGGACCTCTTTTGTTTAACATTTACATGCTTCCGCTGGCTCCGATTATGAAAAACGACAAAATATGTTACCATAATTGACCCTTCACTTAGCCACGCCCCCCCATAGTTACTGTTGCTAAGTCCGACAAACTGTCTGACCTGTGGAAAAAAAAGTGGATCACATCACTCCAGTTCTGAGGTCTTTACATTGGCTTCTCTCAGAGTGTTCATGAACCGCCTCACTGTTTTAACCACACCCTCGACCTTGTTTTGGTGTATGGTATTGAAATTGAACATTTAGTGGTGTTCCCACAGAATCTCTCTTTATCCGACCACTGTTTGATAACTTTTGAGTTTGTATTGCTGAACTACTCGCCACTGGGCAAAAATTTCTATACAAGATGTCTGTCTGATAGTGCTGTAGCTAAATTTAAGGATACGATTCCATCAGCTCTAAATTCATTATCAGATCACAAAGTAACGGAGGACTCGTATGCTAATTTCAGTCCCTCCCAAATCAATCATCTTGTTGATAGTGCTGCAGGCTCGCTGCGAATGACACTCGACTCTGTAGCCCCTCTAAAAAAGAAAATAATAAAACAAAGACGTTTAGCTCCATGGTATAATACTGAAACTCGCAAATTAAAGCAAATATCGCGGAAACTTGAGAGGAATTGGCGTTCCACCAAACTGGAAAATTCTAGTTTAATTTGGCAAGATAGTCTTAAAACTTATAGGAAGGCCCTCCATAATGCCAGAGCAGCGTACTACTGGTCCTTAATAGAGGAAAATAGGAACAACCCCAGGTTTCTTTTCAGCACTGTAGCCAGGCTGACAGACAGTCACAGCTCTATTGAGACAAGTATTCCCATAGCTCTCAGTAGTTACGACTTCATGAGCTTCTTTAATGATAAAATTCTAGCTATTAGAGACAAAATTCACCAAGACCTGCCCTCAACTGGCACCAACTTATCTCTAAACTCAGGAACCTTAGAAACAGCTGTAGAACCAGATATATGTTTAGACTGTTTTGCTTCCCTCAATCTTTACCAATTAACTTCAATAATTTCTTCATCTAAACCATCAACCTGCCTCTTAGACCCCATCCCGACTAGGCTGCTTAAAGATTTTTACCCTTAGTCAGCACTTCTATACTAGATATGATCAATCTATCTCTATCAACAGGCTATGTACCACAGTACTTTAAAGTAGCTGTAGTTTAGACCTCTTCTGAAAAAGCCCAAACTTGATCCGGATGTTTTAGCCAACTATAGACCTATATCTAACCTTCCATTTCTCTCTAAGGTTCTGGAGAAGGCAGTTGCTAAACAGCTGTGTGACTTTCTACAGAGCAATAGTTTATTTGAGGATTTTCAGTCAGGATTTAGAGCTCATCATAGCACAGAGACAGCACTGGTGAAAATTATTATTATTACTTATTGCATCAGACAAAGGACTTGTCTCTGTACTGGTTTTATTAGATCTTAGTGCTGCATTTGATACCATTGACCATCAGATCCTATTGCAGAGACTGGAACATTTCATTGGCATTAAAGGAACCGCTCTAAGATGGTTTAAGTCCTATTTATCAGATCGATTTCAGTTTGTACATGTTAACGATGAGTCCTCCATGCACGCCAAAGTTAGTCATGGAGTTCCACAAGGATCTGTCCTCGGACCAATCCTCTTCACTTTATATATGCTTCCTTTAGGCAATATTATCAGGAAATATTCCATAAGCTTTCATTGTTATGCAGATGATACTCAGTTATATCTATCGATCAAGCCAGATGAAACTCATCAGTTAGCTAAACTTCAAATGTGCCTTCAGGATGTTAAAACCTGGATGACCTGTAATTTTCACCTATGTAATATTGCAAAAATCAGGAACATCCTGTCTAAAAATGATGCGGAAAAACTAGTCCATGCATTTGTTACTTCTAAGATGGATTACTGAAATTCTTTATTATCAGGCTGCTCGAAAAAGTCCATTAAGACTCTTCAACTGATCCAGAATGCTGCAGGACGTGTTCTGACAGGAACCAGGAACAGAGATCATATTTCTCCTGTCTTAGCTTCTTTGCATTGGCTTCCAGTAAAATCCAGAATAGAATTTAAAATCATTCTTCTTACCTACAAAGCTCTTAATGGTCAGGCACCATCTTATCTTAAAAAGCTCATAGTACCTTACTACCCCACCAGAGCACTGCGCTCCCAGAATGCAGGGTTACTTGTGGTTCCTAGAGTCTCCAAAAGTAGACTAGGAGGTCTAGACCTGCTCTTTTATGAAAAGCACTGTGAGATAACTGTTGTTGTGATTTGGTGCTATATAAATAAAATTGAATTGAATTGAACTGTCTGTCAAAGAATTTATTTCAAAATCCTGCTGTTGGTTTATAAAGCACTAAATGGGGCTAAAATACATTTCTGATCTTCTGCTTCATCGTGAACCCTCCTGACCATGAACCATCCTGACCTCTCGGGTTGTCTGGGATCAGGTCTGCTAAACTAAACCTGAAGAATTAACATGAGCTCATTTAACCTCTGCATTGTCCTTCATCAGCCCTGTATGTGACTGGCAGATGAAACCCTGTCAGCTGTGAAGAAATACTGATCACATCAAAACACGACAGGGAGACTGTGTGGATTTTAGTATCTAGAGTTTATTTTGAAGTGCTATCAGTGCAGATTTTGCAAAAAAACAGTTCCTGTCACAGCAATTGTATTCCATTTAAGTCATCATCCCTTTTTTTAATGGTGTTGTGGCGTTCACTCTCTGTAGGAGATATCACAACTTGTAAGTGAACCCTGAGCTGTTGTTTGTTTTGTCTCATGGTTTCAATCCTCCATGAAACTCTGAGAGTTTGATAATCTCATTTTTATCCAGGCTTCCACATGATAATTGTACAAACACAGAGAGACGTTGCTTTCCCAGCGTTACCTGCTCTAGAAGACAAAATATTTCACTGATTTTGAAAATGTCACATCAGGATTTGCCATTTAACCATTTGGCAAAATGTCCAGAGGGCTGCTCTGGTTTTATATTACTGAAGTGCTTTACAAACACTCACACTCAACTTTGGAAAATATGCAAGTTCATTGTCCTACATTTTTCACACAGACAGGAGGAGGAAGTGTTCATCTGACATGTTGTTAACCCGAGAAGGTTCTTCAGGTCGGTAATTACTTAAAAAGCAATCAGTTACAGGTTACTTTTGATATTTAATCTTTCGAGCATATTCATAGTTTTGAAGAGTCCTCATCATATATATCTGTTTGCAGATTTCAGAATTACTAAGAGCAATTAAATCTGGAGTTTTCCCAGTCCATGTTAAAAAATGGATTGTCAGTGCCGAGATTGGATTAAAATAATTGTACCCTAGGCTAACAGTTCTCCCACCCAGTCTTGGTTCTAAGCCACGGTTAAACAAGTTTTTGACCCACCTAGCACTGATATGAACAATTCATCCTACGATCTGACATGGTAACAACATTTAAAAAAGTGAAATTTGGCAGCAAAATCAATTAATTGCATTGGATTGGCTGCCATCAGTGGATTTGTTCATTGGGACAAAATAAATCCACACACATTTTCCATCAAGACCAACTTTGTGTTGTGCGAAGCAAAAAGATTGAGGTGCCGACACAGGGGTAAGGCAAACAACAGAGTATTTATTGACAGAGCGACAGTAGAAGATTATGGTGTTTGGTGGCGAAGAGCGGGCAGGGAGGCAGGCAGTGAGATCCACAAACTATCAAAACAGGCAGACGACAGACAGGCAGCCCTCCCAAACAGCAATCTCCTGGGACAAAAGCAGCCTGCTGTCATGCCCACAGACGACAGAGACAGACAGTAGAGAAACAGACACACTAGGGACTGGGAAGGATGGCTCGCCAGACCACCACACTTTTATTGTGTAAATTTGTGCTGCTGATCAATAATTAACTGTTTTGACAGTGCTGACCTTTTCAGAGGAATCTATCCTATTAGCTGTGTTGCACCATCCACTTTCATTTAACCTCCTCTGCCGGAGTATTGTCATGATTTGACCTTGCCACCTCCTCCATCCTCATGTTTCCCCTCCCTGCTGTCTCTGACAGTTTTTATCTGTCATGTTCTGTCAGTCTCTGTGTGTGGTTGTGGGTGTGTCGCTCCCTCTCTCCTGGCTGATTAACATCTGCAGCACTCGTCCAGCAATCAACTCCCTCAGTAAAATACACCAGCTCATGACTCACTCCTCGCTAGTTACAGTTCACCTTCAGCGGTAACCTAGGCTACGGCTAAGTCTCGTACTTAAAAGTTAAAAGTAAAAGTTGAGTTTAGTCAAGTAGTTTTTTAAAAAAAATAATTTGTTTAATTAGGGCCCGAGCACGACTGTGCGAGGTCCCTATTGAAGTTGCTAAGATTATTAGGGCCCCAGCACGACCGTGCGAGGTCCCTATTGAATTTGCTCAGATTATTTTATTAATTTTTAGGGCCCGAGCACGACCATGTGAGGTCCCTATTGAATTTGCTAAGATTATATATTTTTTTATTAGGGCCCGAGCACGACCGTGTGAGGTCCCTATTGAATTTGCTAAGATTATTAGGGCAACAGGAAGTGACATTTAACGAAGCAGCCCCCGCCGCACGTTTCACCTACGTGCACAAATTTTCTGTGGTACGTGTATCTTGTCCAGACGCACAAAAAAGTCTCTTGGAGCCATAGCCTAAACCCAACAGGAAGTCGGCCATTTTGAATTTTACGTCAAATTTTGGATGATTTACACACTTCGTACTTTAACGAACTCCTCCTAGGGATTTAGTCCGACCGACCTCAAATTTCTGCTGTGCCTTCTAAAGGCATTGAAGATGAAAAGTTGTGCTATTTGCAAGTTTTCGTCAATGGGCGTGTCCGTGGCGTGGCGTCAAAGATCAACTCTTCGCCATGACACGGAAGTTGTCGTATCTTCAGTGTACATGCTCACATCTGCACCAAACTGTACATGTAGGATGAGAGTCCCGCCCTGAACACATGTACATGCTGACATTCACCCACAGTCATAGCGCCACCTGCTGGCAACAGGAAGTGACTTTTAACGAAGCAGCCCCCGCCGCACGTTTCACCTACGTGCACGAATTTTCTGTGGTACGTGTATCTTGTCCAGACGCACAAAAAAGCCTCTTGGAGCGATGCCCTAAAATCAACAGGAAGTCGGCCATTTTGAATTTTACGTCAAATTTTGGATGATTTACACACTTCGTACTTTAACGAACTCCTCCTAGGGATTTAGTCCGACCGACCTCAAATTTGTGCTGTGCCTTCTAAAGGCATTGAAGATGAAAAGTTGTGCTATTTGCAAGTTTTCGTCAATGGGCGTGTCCGTGGCGTGGCGTCAAAGATCAGCTCTTCGCCATGACACAGGAAGTTGTCGTAACTTCAGTGTACATGCTCACATCTGGACCAAACTGTACATGTAGGATGAGAGTCCCACCCTGAACACATGTACATGCTGACATTCACCCACAGTCATAGCGCCACCTGCTGGCAACGGGAAGTGACTTTTAACGAAGCAGCCCCCGCCGCACGTTTCACCTACGTGCACGAATTTTCTGTGGTACGTGTATCTTGTCCAGACGCACAAAAAAGTCTCTTGGAGCCATAGCCTAAACCCAACAGGAAGTCGGCCATTTTGAATTTTACGTCAAATTTTGGATGATTTACACACTTCGTACTTTAACGAACTCCTCCTAGGGATTTAGTCCGACCGACCTCAAATTTGTGCTGTGCCTTCTAAAGGCATTGAAGATGAAAAGTTGTGCTATTTGCAAGTTTTCGTCAATGGGCGTGTCCGTGGCGTGGCGTCAAAGATCAAGTCTTCGCCATGACACAGGAAGTTGTTGTAACTTCAGTGTGTATGCTCACATCTGGACCAAACTGTACATGTAGGATGAGAGTCCCGCCCTGAACACATGTACATGCCGACATTCACCCACAGTCATAGCGCCACCTGCTGGCAACAGGAAGTAACTTTTAACGAAGCAGCCCCCGCCGCACGTTTCACCTACGTGCACAAATTTTCTGTGGTACGTGTATCTTGTCCAGATGCACAAAAAAGCCTCTCGGAGCGATGCCCTAAAACCAACAGGAAGTCGGCCATTTTGAATTTTACGTCAAATTTTGGGTGATTTACACACTTCGTACTTTAACGAACTCCTCCTAGGGATTTAGTCCGACCGACTTCAAATTTGTGCTGTGCCTTCTAAAGGCATTGAAGATGAAAAGTTGTGCTATTTGCGAGTTTTCGTCAATGGGTGTGTCCGTGGCGTGGCGTCAGAGATCAAGTCTTCGCCATGACACAGGAAGTTGTTGTAACTTACGTGTACATGCTCACATCTGAACCAAACTTTACGTGCTTGACAAGGGGTCATCTTCTCTGCTATTGGTGGACCAGTCAGACAGGAGAGCTCCTACTCTGCCTGCAGACATCAACGATCTTGCCCCTCACACAGTCAGATGGCTTCCTTCAGTGCGCTGAGGTGTTTAACAACTCTGAAGACACTACTACCAGCAATGTCTTCCTTCTCTTTTCACGTAGACGCTCCGACAGACAGTGCTTTCAGTTTGCTGCATGCATGGACACAGAACTGCGGTATAGGGAGAAGCACACGGTCAGCTGGCTGCAGCTAAATCTCGAGTGCACTCGTATTCAATTCTGTATGGAAAATTCAGTTTTAACGGAGCAGAGCGACCTGACAGGCAGAGTTAGAGACTTTTTCTGTCCGTTTCTCTCTTTACAAAGACGCATGTTGCAGTCAGAGTCTTCTCTGAGATGCGAGCACGACATACAACACAATTTATCAAATTACACAACGGATATACAGTATGAAAATAAGATTGATTGGATTATACTCACAGGAAGTATCAAACCTGTTACATGCGTCTATTAAAAGTAAAGTAACACAAAAATGTCTGGGAAATTACTTTACTTAGATTTAAGTACTGCAGTTGTACATTTGAAATACCTTCCTACCTTTCTGATAGGAAGCCTTCTTGAGGTGGTATAAAACATTTCTTCTTATATTCTGATTTGAGTTGTGGACAACTATGACCACATGAATTAAAAAAACATTTCACTGCCCAAGTCAGCTATAACACAAGTCTTGTTCATCAGACTACATGCTGTACAGTATTTGTGGACAGATTTTGTCCCAGGATTTATTATGCATTTCTTCTTCTTCGTTGCATGATTTAGAATAATAAGGTGAGAAATGGGTCTATTCTGAGTTCATCCTGCACTGCAGCAGCTAATAAAGTCCATTTAATCCCAAAAACGCTTTTCTTTTAGGCAGGCTGGAGCAGAAAACAACTCACCTTTCTCAAGTTGTACAGTAATGTCACATGTGTATGAAGGTGGATCAAACAAGCTAATCTTAAATGTCAAAGTAGAGAGGATCCTAGTAGGCCTATTTATTTTCATTCATTACACAATATGAATAAGCTATGCAGACAGTTGTAAAGAAAGAACATCTTTTTCTTCTGTTCTCTACTTGTTATAGTTACACAGTATTAGGGGTGTGGGCTGTATTAAAAGTATCCACTGTTCTCCCATGCTCTAACACACAGTAACGATGAAATGTGTGCTGTTCTCACATTCTTCCTCTGTATGTACACATAAACAACAAGGCAGGGAAATATAAAAGGAATTATTTTATTGTTTGTGTACATTATTGTTCAGTGTACATGTCACATCTGAAACAAACTTTACGTGCTTGATAACTCTCCCACCCCGCAGACATCTACACGCCAATACCGATTTATATTCATAGCGGCAAGTGCTATGTAGCTCCACATAGGGGACACAGGAAGTGACATATAGCATTCATGCGGCGTCGGAACCGCGTAGGAAATTCACAGCCGCACCGGCAGAGCTCCAGAATGTGCAACTCGGCCGGTTCACGCGCGGACGCGCTACAAGTGCGAGGGCCCGCCCAACGCTGCTTGCAGCTTTAATTAGGGCCCGAGCACGACCGTGTGAGGTCCCTACTGAATTTGCTCGGATTATTTTTTTTTTATTTAGGGCCCGAGCACGACCGTGTGAGGTCCCTATTGAATTTGCTCGGATTATTATATATATTTTTTTTTTTTTTTTTTTTTTTTTTTTTTCTGCAAAGTAGGCCAAATGACATGGCCTAAACATACTCGAAAACTCACCAAAATTTGCAAACATGTCAGAACCGGTGAAAAATTTCGTATTCTACAAGTTTCGCACATGGGCGTTGCAAAATGACTCGCTAGCGCCACCTAGAAAATTGGAAAAATTAGCCCCTCGTTCACGTTCAACCTACATGTACGAAATTTTCTGGGGACATGTATCTATCAAGACGCACAAAAAAGCCTCAAGAACCCATAGCCTAAAGTCAACAGGAAGTCGGCCATTTTGAATTTTACGGCCATTTTTGGATGATTTACACACTTCGTACTTTAACGAACTCCTCCTAGGGATTTAGTCGGATCGACGTCAAATTTCTGCTGTGCCTTCTAAAGGCATTGACGATGAAAAGTTGTGCTATTTGCGCGTTTTCGTCAATGGGCGTGTCCGTGGCGTCGATGATTCGCATGAAACAGGAAGTTGTTGTAACTTCAGTGTACATGCTCACATCTGGACCAAACTGTACATGTAGGATGAGAGTCCCGCCCTGAACACATGTACATGCCGACATTCACCCACAGTCATAGCGCCACCTGCTGGCAACAGAAAGTGACCTTTAACGAAGCAGCCCCCGCCGCACGTTTCACCTACGTGCACGAATTTTCTGTGGTACGTGTATCTTGTCCAGACGCACAAAAAAGTCTCTTGGAGCCATAGCCTAAACCCAACAGGAAGTCGGCCATTTTGAATTTTACGTCAAATTTTGGATGATTTACACACTTCGTACTTTAACGAACTCCTCCTAGGGATTTAGTCCGACCGACCTCAAATTTGTGCTGTGCCTTCTAAAGGCATTGAAGATGAAAAGTTGTGCTATTTGCAAGTTTTCGTCAATGGGCGTGTCCGTGGCGTGGCGTCAAAGATCACTCTTCGCCATGACACGGAAGTTGTCGTATCTTCAGTGTACATGCTCACATCTGGACCAAACTGTACATGTAGGATGAGAGTCCCGCCCTGAACACATGTACATGCTGACATTCACCCACAGTCATAGCGCCACCTGCTGGCAACAGGAAGTGACTTTTAACGAAGCAGCCCCCGCCGCACGTTTCACCTACGTGCACGAATTTTCTGTGGTACGTGTATCTTGTCCAGACGCACAAAAAAGTCTCTTGGAGCGATGCCCTAAAACCAACAGGAAGTCGGCCATTTTGAATTTTACGTCAAATTTTGGATGATTTACACACTTCGTACTTTAACGAACTCCTCCTAGGGATTTAGTCCGACCGACTTCAAATTTGTGCTGTGCCTTCTAAAGGCATTGAAGATGAAAAGTTGTGCTATTTGCGAGTTTTCGTCAATGGGTGTGTCCGTGGCGTGGCGTCAAGATCAAGTCTTCGCCATGACACAGGAAGTTGTTGTAACTTCAGTGTACATGCTACATCTGAACCAAACTTTACGTGCTTGATAACTCTCCCACCCCGCTATGGAGGACCGATCCTGACACAGTCAGAAATAAATACAGAAATAAATAAATGCTCAATAAATAAATAAGCATCCAATTAAATACACAAAAAATAAAGTAAATAAATAAATGTGGTAGTAATTAAATTATACAAGGAGACATAAATGTATATATTTTAATTAGTGCCTTTACTTATTCACCTTTGTTATAATTACCTTATTTATTTTTTTATATCAACTTTATTTATTACTAATTTTTTAATATATTTATTTATGTGTGTGTTTTAATATTTTTGTCTGTTTTATTCTTCCTTTGTATTTTTTACCTTATTTATTTTCACCCATGGTATTTATTTCTGCCTGTCCTTTTTAAATTTTTGTATGCATTTCTGCCTCATTATGCAAATGAGGAGGGGCTGTGTCTCAAGGGGTCATCTTCTCTGCTATTGGTGGACCAGTCAGACAGGAGAGCTCCTACTCTGCCTGCAGACATCAACGATCTTGCCCCTCACACAGTCAGATGGCTTCCTTCAGTGCGCTGAGGTGTTTAACAACTCTGAAGACACTACCAGCATGTCTTCCTTCTCTTTTCACGTAGACGCTCCGACAGACAGTGCTTTCAGTTTGCTGCATGCATGGACACAGAACTGCGGTACAGCACACAGTAACGATGAAATGTGTGCTGTTCTCACATTCTTCCTCTGTATGTACACATAAACAACAAGGCAGGGAAATATAAAAGGAATTTATTTTATTGTTTGGGTACATTATTGTTCAGTGTACATGCTCACATCTGAAACAAACTTTACGTGCTTGATAACTCTCCGACCCCCAGACATCTACACGTCAATACCGATTTAAATTCATAGCGGCAAGTGCTATGTAGCTCCACATAGGGGACACAGGAAGTGACATATAGCACCTTCATGCGGCGACATAACCGCGTAGCAAATTCACAGCCGCACCGGCAGAGCTCCAGAATGTGCAACTCGGCCAGCTCACACGCAGACGCGCTTACAAGTGCGAGGGCCCGCCCAACGCTGCTTGCAGCTTTAATTAGGGCCCGAGCACGACCGTGCGAGGTCCCTATTGAATCTGCTCGGATTATATATATATTTTTAGGGCCCGAGCACGACCGTGCGAGGTCCCTATTGAATCTGCTCGGATTATATTTTTTATTTATTTATTTTTTATTTTTTATTTTTTTTTTTTTCTGCAAAGTAGGCCCAAATGACATGGCCTAAACATACTCGAAAACTCACCAAAATTTGCAAACATGTCAGAACCGGTGAAAAATTTCGTATTCTACAAGTTTCGCACATGGGCGTGGCAAAATGACTCGCTAGCGCCACCTAGAAAATTGGAAATGATTAGCCCCTCGTTCACGTTCAACCTACATGTACGAAATTTTCTGGGGACATGTATCGTATCAAGACGCACAAAAAAGCCTCAAGAACCCATAGCCTAAAGTCAACAGGAAGTCGGCCATTTTGAATTTTATGGCCATTTTGGATGATTTACACACTTCGTACTTTAACGAACTCCTCCTAGGGATTTAGTCGGATCGACGTCAAATTTCTGCTGTGCCTTCTAAAGGCATTGACGATGAAAAGTTGTGCTATTTGCGAGTTTTCGTCAATGGGCGTGTCCGTGGCGTCGATGATTCGCATGAAACAGGAAGTTGTTGTAACTTCAGTGTACATGCTCACATCTGGACCAAACTGTACATGTAGGATGAGAGTCCCGCCCTGAACACATGTACATGCCGACATTCACCCACAGTCATAGCGCCACCTGCTGGCAACAGAAGTGACTTTAACGAAGCAGCCCCCGCCGCACGTTTCACCTACGTGCACGAATTTTCTGTGGTACGTGTATCTTGTCCAGACGCACAAAAAAGCCTCTTGGAGCCATAGCCTAAAATCAACAGGAAGTCGGCCATTTTGAATTTTACGTCAAATTTTGGATGATTTACACACTTCGTACTTTAACGAACTCCTCCTAGGGATTTAGTCCGACCGACCTCAAATTTGTGCTGTGCCTTCTAAAGGCATTGAAGATGAAAAGTTGTGCTATTTGCAAGTTTTCGTCAATGGGCGTGTCCGTGGCGTGGCGTCAAAGATCAACTCTTCGCCATGACACGGAAGTTGTCGTAACTTCAGTGTACATGCTCACATCTGGACCAAACTGTACATGTAGGATGAGAGTCCCGCCCTGAACACATGTACATGCTGACATTCACCCACAGTCATAGCGCCACCTGCTGGCAACAGGAAGTGACTTTTAACGAAGCAGCCCCCGCCGCACGTTTACCTACGTGCACGAATTTTCTGTGGTACGTGTATCTTGTCCAGACGCACAAAAAAGCCTCTTGGAGCGATGCCCTAAAATCAACAGGAAGTCGGCCATTTTGAATTTTACGTCAAATTTTGGATGATTTACACACTTCGTACTTTAACGAACTCCTCCTAGGGATTTAGTCCGACCGACTTCAAATTTGTGCTGTGCCTTCTAAAGGCATTGAAGATGAAAAGTTGTGCTATTTGCGAGTTTTCGTCAATGGGTGTGTCCGTGGCGTGGCGTCAGAGATCAAGTCTTCGCCATGACACAGGAAGTTGTTGTAACTTCAGTGTACATGCTCACATCTGAACCAAACTTTACGTGCTTGATAACTCTCCCACCCCGCTATGGAGGACCGATCCTGACACAGTCAGAAATAAATACAGAAATAAATAAATGCTCAATAAATAAATAAGCATCCAATTAAATACACAAAAAAATAAGTAAATAAATAAATGTAGGTAGTAATTAAATTATACAAGGAGACATAAATGTATATATTTTAATTAGTGCCTTTACTTATTCACCTTTGTTATAATTACCTTATTTGTTTATTCAACTTTATTTATTACTAATTTTTTTAATGTATTTATTTATGTGTGTGTTTTAATATTTTTGTCTGTTTTATTCTTCCTTTGTATTTATTTACCTTATTTATTTTCACCCATGGTATTTATTTCTGCCTGTCTTAAATTTTTGTATGCATTTCTGCCTCATTATGCAAATGAGGAGGGGCTGTGTCTCAAGGGGTCATCTTCTCTGCTATTGGTGGACCAGTCAGACAGGAGAGCTCCTACTCTGCCTGCAGACATCAACGATCTTGCCCCTCACACAGTCAGATGGCTTCCTTCAGTGCGCTGAGGTGTTTAACAACTCTGAAGACAATACTACCAGCAATGTCTTCCTTCTCTTTTCACGTAGACGCCCGACAGACAGTGCTTTCAGTTTGCTGCATGCATGGACACAGAACTGCGGTATAGGGAGAAGCACACGGTCAGCTGGCTGCAGCTAAATCTGGAGTGCACTCGTATTCAATTCTGTATGGTAAATTCAGTTTTAACGGAGCAGAGCGAGCTGACAGGCAGAGTTAGAGACTTTTTCTGTCTGTTTCTCTCTTTACAAAGACGCATGTTGCAGTCAGAGTCTTCTCTGAGATGCGAGCACGACATACAACACAATTTATCAAATTACACAACGGATATACAGTATGAAAATAAGATTGATTGGATTATACTCACAGGAAGTATAAAACCTGTTACATGGTCTATTAAAAGTAAAGTAACACAAAAATGTCAGGGAAATTACTTTACTTAGATTTAAGTACTGCAGTTGTACATTTGAAATACCTTCCTACCTTTCTGATAGGAAGCCTTCTTGAGGTGGTATAAAACATTTCTTCTTATATTCTGATTTGAGTTGTGGACAACTATGACCACATGAATTAAAAAAACATTTCACTGCCCAAGTCAGCTATAACACAAGTCTTGTCATCAGACTACATGCTGTACAGTATTTGTGGACAGATTTTGTCCCAGGATTTCTTATGCATTTCTTCTTCTTCGTTGCATGATTTAGAATAATAAGGTGAGAAATGGGTCTATTCTGAGTTCATCCTGCACTGCAGCAGCTAATAAAGTCCATTTAATCCCAAAACGCTTTTCTTTTAGGCAGGCTGGAGCAGAAAACAACTCACCTTTCTCAAGTTGTACAGTAATGTCACATGTGTATGAAGGTGGATCAAACAAGCTAATCTTAAATGTCAAAGTAGAGAGGAGCCTAGTAGGCCTATTTATTTTCATTCATTACACAATATGAATAAGCTATGCAGACAGTTGTAAAGAAAGAACATCTTTTTCTTCTGTTCTCTACTTGTTATAGTTACACAGTATTAGGGGTGTGGGCTGTATTAAAAGTATCCACTGTTCTCCCATGCTCTAACACACAGTAACGATGAAATGTGTGCTGTTCTCACATTCTTCCTCTGTATGTACACATAAACAACAAGGCAGGGAAATATAAAAGGAATTTATTTTATTGTTTGGGTACATTATTGTTCAGTGTACATGCTCACATCTGAAACAAACTTTACGTGCTTGATAACTCTCCCACCCCGCAGACATCTACACACCAATACCGATTTATATTCATAGCGGCAAGTGCTATGTAGCTCCACATAGGGGACACAGGAAGTGACATATAGCACCTTCATGCGGCGTCGGAACCGCGTAGGAAATTCACAGCCGCACCGGCAGAGCTCCAGAATGTGCAACTCGGCCGGCTCACGCGCGGACGCGCTACAAGTGCGAGGGCCCGCCCAACGCTGCTTGCAGCTTTAATTTTTTTTTTTTCTGCAAAGTAGGCCCAAATGACATGGCCTAAACATACTCGAAAACTCACCAAAATTTGCAAACATGTCAGAACCGGTGAAAAATTTCGTATTCTACAAGTTTCGCACATGGGCGTTGCAAAATGACTCGCTAGCGCCACCTAGAAAATTGGAAAAAATTAGCCCCTCGTTCACGTTCAACCTACATGTACGAAATTTTCTGGGGACATGTATCATATCAAGACGCACAAAAAAGCCTCAAGAACCCATAGCCTAAAGTCAACAGGAAGTCGGCCATTTTGAATTTTACGGCCATTTTTGGATGATTTACACACTTCGTACTTTAACGAACTCCTCCTAGGGATTTAGTCGGATCGACGTCAAATTTCTGCTGTGCCTTCTAAAGGCATTGACGATGAAAAGTTGTGCTATTTGCGCGTTTTCGTCAATGGGCGTGTCCGTGGCGTCGATGATTCGCTATGAAACAGGAAGTTGTTGTAACTTCAGTGTACATGCTCACATCTGGACCAAACTGTACATCTAGGATGAGAGTCCCGCCCTGAACACATGTACATGCCGACATTCACCCACAGTCATAGCGCCACCTGCTGGCAATAGAAAGTGACCTTTAACGAAGCAGCCCCCGCCGCATGTTTCACCTACGTGCACGAATTTTCTGTGGTACGTGTATCTTGTCCAGACGCACAAAAAAGTCTCTTGGAGCCATAGCCTAAACCCAACAGGAAGTCGGCCATTTTGAATTTTACGTCAAATTTTGGATGATTTACACACTTCGTACTTTAACAAACTCCTCCTAGGGATTTAGTCCGACCGACTTCAAATTTCTGCTGTGCCTTCTAAAGGCATTGAAGATGAAAAGTTGTGCTATTTGCGAGTTTTCGTCAATGGGCGTGTCCGTGGCGTGGCGTCAAAGATCAAGTCTTCGCCATGACACAGGAAGTTGTTGTAACTTCAGTGTACATGCTCACATCTGAACCAAACTTTACGTGCTTGATCACTCTCCCACCCTGAAGACATCTACACGCCAATACCAATTTATATTCATTGCGGCAAGTGCTATGTAGCTCTACATAGGGGACACAGGAAGTGACATATAGCACCTTCATGTGGCGTCGGAACCGCGTAGCAAATTCACAGCCGCACCGGCAGAGCTCCATAATATGCAACTCGGCCGATTCACGCCCGGACGCGCTACAAGTGCGAGGGCCCGCCCAACGCTGCTTGCAGCTTTAATTGTCATTACACTTGTTAAAGCACTTTGTAACTTGTTTTTGAAAAGTGCTCTACAAATAAAGATTATTATTATTAATTACACTTCCATGAGGAATTTCACTTTCTATCTTAAACTCACACAAGACAAATCCGACCCAACTTTAACCCTGAGTGTACCATGTAATAAGAAATCTAATATTCAAGGCTACATCTTTCCTCCAATACCAAGCTGACTCATTTTAATTAGCAGCACTTCTCTCCACATATAGGCATATGACTTTAAGTGAACAACTGCCTTACTTCTTTCATATGAAGACTTTTTCCCCACATCCTAACTCATCTTCACTGAAGCGTAGTGGATCTTCCTCTACGGAATACACTTTGACCTGGGCTTAGCGATCCTTTATGCTAAAAAGTTATCTTCTCACAACCATCTTTTCCATTAATTTCCATAGATGCGATGTTAAAGCTGTAAGCATGTTTTAGCAGGATCCTTTTCAACAAATGAAAGTATCAGTGTTACGAGGTGTGGTGGGTGGACAGAGAGGACCCAAATGCAGCACTCAGAGGGAAGGAGGTTTACTGGGGGGAAAAAAAGAGTGTGAGGGACTGGAGTGGAGGGAGAGGAGGACGTCGGGGAAGTACTGGCACGGGGAACCAAGGAGACGGGGGGCCAGGGAGCCGGGGAACACAGGGGCCAAGGAAGCGAGGAGAGGCGGGGGAACAGGGAGGACGCCGAGAGGGAAGTCCGAAGAGGAGTGGGCCAGTGGATGAGCCCGGCCGAACGGAGGACGAGGGTGAGTGTACCTGAGAGGGAAACAGACAAAGAGACAAGGTTAGGGGAGACAATGACAAGGCACAGGGTAAGTTTGAAAAAACAAGAAACATGGAAGCCTGAACACAGAAGTGGCACCAGGTATGGAGCAACGACGATCAAGCGAGGATGGTGTGGAGAACCGGGGTTGAAATACAGGCTGGGATGAGGTTGATTACTGGCAGGTGTGGCAGGCTGACGAGGTGGCTGATGAGTTGCAGGTGCAGGTAGTTGGCTGGGCTCAGGAGCAGAGGGAGAGAGAGAGGG
Organism: Micropterus salmoides; assembly: GCF_014851395.1. Taxonomy (NCBI): domain Eukaryota; kingdom Metazoa; phylum Chordata; class Actinopteri; order Centrarchiformes; family Centrarchidae; genus Micropterus; species Micropterus salmoides. Next base: position 3,622,778 of record NW_024044681.1, read on the forward strand.
AGAGCACACGGGGGAGGAAACACAGAGAGGCAGGCAGAGAACAGGAAACCAAGAAAAAAAGCAGAAAAACTGATAAAAAGTAGAAAAAAACAAGGACACTCACCGTCAGCCGGGCTGCCACCACAACAATCAGAGCACTTTCCGCCCGCTGGGGAGTTTCCCTTCATTCCAGATCGTGTTGAACAAATCTAAGCTATCATCCAAAATGTTATCAGGCAGAGGTTTAAGTTCTGCGTAACATACTTTATCTTGTCCAGGAACAGTATGACCACACGCCCTTTTTAGCTCAGACACTAACAAATTTAAATCCAGACATGAATCCACCTTATTTCTGATCCTGTCTGTGCCTCTCCTCAAGATGGTTTCCACTGTGCACACTAGCAAACATGTTTCCAAGTAGATTAGCCTTTATCTTATTGGTTATTGCTAATTGTTTGCCATCAACTAAGACAGGAATTTGTCCTGATGATCCTTTCCCACTCATTTCCTTTAACATTGCCCAAACCTCTGTTAACTGGATTTCCCCTCCTGTGCTTTAACATAATTGCCTCCATGCTTTTCTCTTTGTTATTTTAATAACTTTTATAATCTTATCTCTTTTCTTTTGATAATCAATAATATTTTCTAGATTTAAATCCTTTCTCACAATTTTAAAAGCTTGATTTTGTTCTTTATGGCCTCGCTACACTGATCATTCCTCCAAAGTACAACTTTCCTTTTACCACTTATTTTACTTATCGGAACAAACACTGATGCTGTCCTTACTATCATATTTGTATCTGTGCATTCAACTATATTACCTTCCATATGTATATTCCTTCCCAATTCTGCACAGTATTCCCTAAATTCCTTCCATTATGCTTTAGAAAAACACCATACTGTGAAAATGACCTCTTGAAAACGTGAAAATTGATCACTTTCCATTCACTGGATCTTGCTAAAGAAGCACTCACTAATGTAAGATCTATGTTTTTGTACTATGTTCATCCCAATTCTGTTATTCAAACAAATCTATCACTTCTTCAATCACTTGACCATTTTTATCGGTGTAATTGCTTCCACATAACTTGTTGTGAGCATTAAAGTCTCCACACCATATTTCTCTTTTACTATTCTCTCATGCTGTTTCATGGAACATTTAAACAGGAAATGATTTGCATGGATTATAATGTGTGGAGGCCGTGACTGAGAGGAGGATGAGAGGCTATTTCAGAGACTAAAAGTCACTCTAATCAATATTTTTATATTAACAACGGATCAAATGAGGAAGTGAGAAGAAAAGAGGTCGTTCATAGAGATAAACCCACAGATAATTATCAGCAGACTTTGCAGCTCTTTATTTCAGTTTTCTGCAACAACACAATCTGTTGGGATCAACTAGTAAAACAGTATTTTATAAAGCTAATATATTTATATTATCCTGCACTTCCATTAAATCCAAACTTTCTACAGGTTGTATCTTCTTGCTTGTGTTTTACAAACTATTATCTAAGAGAAGTCTGGTGTTGGTGGTAATAAGCAGAACTTCAGAGAGGGAACTTTATGCATGAAGGCTGGTTGCTGCTTTTTCACATCAACCACCAAAATGTGATAGAAAATTAACTGCAATTCTCCATCAATCCACAAGGTGGCGCTGCATCAGAAAGCAAAACAGATGGTTCCCTCGAGCAAAGCACCCTTTTGTAGACACCATGTATTTACTTAGACACTGGATGAGTTACCACAAAGTTTTTTATTTATCATCTCACTCATGTTCCCGTTTTAGTGTTAGTGGGACTATTCTTAATGTTTGTAATTTTCTACCCTTTTTCTTGCCAGTTTCTCATGAAGTTTTCCTGATTAGTGAAGGATCTGAAAGGATACTTTGCTCACTACTTCTACAGGTTTTATCTTCTTGTTTCTGTTACAAACTATTATCTGTTAAACTGAGAGAAAAGTCTGGTGTTAGTGGTAATAAGCAGAACTTCAGAGAGGGAACTTTATGCATGCAGGCTGGATGCTGCTTTTTCACATCAACCACCAAAATGTGTTAGAAAATTAACTGCAATTCTCCATCAATCCACAAGGTGGCGCTGCAACAGAAAGCAAAACAGAAAAGTCGATTTAAACAAGTGTTAATCTGCAGTTCTGTCGTCAGAAACAGAACTAATCTGCAGAGGCTCTTTGGGTTCAGAACATCTGAATGAAATAAAGTCCAGGTCCAGGTGGAGGTCCAGGTGGAGGAGGAGTCTGAGTGTGCAGCAGAAGGAGTGGAGGAGTCTCAGTGTGTCTGCAGAGACTGTGTAGAAGGACAGAGCAGCAGCAGAGCAGTCCAGATCCACTGATGATACTCTGTCACATCCAGAGGAACACACAGGGAGGATGGTGGTTCACAGCTCAACATTAATACAAATAAATTTTAATAAATAAAAGGAAAAGCAAGAAAGAATCGAGGTCAGCTGGTTTAAATCTGTGACAGGAGCAGCCTCCTGACCTGTTCGCATGATGCTTCGTGTGATTTAAGAACAAAGGAAAAGGAATAAAACAGTCTAGTGTTTGAACATCTAGAAAAAAGCTTCTTCAAAGTCTCAATTAAAAAAAAACAAAAAAACATCTACCTTTGAAAGGACAGAATAATCAGAATAAACATTTTAATATAAATGCAGAGACTCGTGGATCAGATGTCCTTATCTAGATACAGATCACATGTGGATCCAGGTGAAAACGGGGCCTCATTCATGTTTAAAAGGGAAAAGTCTGCAGAGGGCCCCTTTAGGATCCATAACATGTACGAAAGCCATCCTGCTTGGTCTCTTTTAAAATAAAGTAAATCTCACAAGAGAAGGCTGAAAAACAAGTCAGGGACAAGAGAAATTAAAAGCTTCCCTGTAAAAAGTCAGACTAGCCTCCCGTCTACAAAAAGAACAAATGCCCTCTTGGCCCCCTTTTCCCTCTGCAAATGTTCAAACAGCCCGTCTGACACTTTGTTATGTTCAGAGATTTCTCGGCCGACCTGTTGAAACATGTCTGGTGTTTCTTAATCATTAACCTACAGATTCACACAAAGAGGACCAACCACTTTTCTTTTTTGTTGCGGTTTCTGTTCTGATAGACAAACCTGTTTCCACATCTAACTTTTTTTCATGTGGTGAATTGTAGCTTTCATTTGTAGTCAAATGAAACTTAACTCTGCCGTGCAAGTTTTTATGTTCACTTTACGTCACGTCTTTGTTTCCTCGTCTGCAGTGATTCATGTTTTCATGCCTTGCTACTTCAGAGCAAGTGGAGTGAAGAATGATGGGATCATTATTTCTTCTCTCTTTTCTCACTCCAGTGATTAATTGAAGGTTTACGGTTTTTAAACACATGCCACAGCTCACAAAATGGTGTAAAAAATCAAGAAAAAGATCGGGACATTTGACCCTGTTGTGTCTCTGACCTTTGGAGTTCTTTGTTTCTCGGGAGTGAACACAGCTGCAACTCATAATATGAAATCCGTTCATTTAGATAGTAGGCCAGTGGACGAACACTGAGAGTAAATGAACCAACCTCAATCAAACGCTGCAGCTGTGTTTGTCTGCTCTGATTGTGTCACAAGGTGGATTCCTTTACTAACGTGCCTCCCTGCTGCCCTCACTTCTGTCTCTTACATCAAATTAGCCTGAAGCTTGTGGGCATTTACACTGAGCATGAAATTAAGACTCCAATTAGCAGTTCATTCCTTATGATGCTAGTATTATAAAGAAGTAAATCCTGAACAGTGTGTTTGAATGCAGACTTCTTCAAGTCCTGTTGTCAAATCAAGAAAAACCAAAGTGTTCTTATGATTGTAAGTGTGGATGGTTTGGTTTCAGAAATGTGGGGCACATCTTGCAGAGTTTCAGGACCAGGATCACACCTAAATCATGCCACTCCCAGCTTTTTCATAAAACCCACCCATCCGCTAAAAGTGAGAGAAGTTCAAGGGGAAGTTGCAGTCACAGAGGTGCAGCTCAACTCAGGAAACCTCTACGACCAGTAGAGTTGCAGAGGAAGGTCAAAGTCGCAAAGCCAACATCATCAAGACCTTCAAGGCCCAGACGACTGAAAGTCTTAATGACAACATGAAGACAAGTCACAACGTAGCATCACAAACCCTGTCCAACCCTTAATCTGTCACACAGTCAAGATGTGACTGAGTCAAAGTCACTACTAAGGTGGTACTGTATGATCTGAGGGTAGCAGATATCTATCTCTGACACACCGCTGCTGTCTGAATACAACGTGGGTTGAACCTCAGCGAAGAGAACCAAAACCACTCAACCTGAAAGTTCTGGTCTGGCCTGACTCTTCCACAAATACAGTTTTTCTCAGATCAGCTACCTGTTCAACCTCCACATTGTGTAACCTCACTTGTGTTCATCATAAAAGTAATTTTGAACAAATATTAAATGCTTTGATGCAAATGATTATGTACAGTTTTCTGCTGTTTCTTACTTTATCAGTTGCTTATGTCGTGCTGAACATGATGTATCACTTCTCTGTTGAATAGTCTGACCCTCCAAAACATCAAGGCACGAGTTCATTATGTCACAGAAAAATGGTCGAACACATAAAAATCTAATTGAAATAAAGTCAAACTTTATTGTCGTTCTTCGCATACAAGTAAACAGCTGGACCAAATGTTGTTTCGTACCGACGATGGTGCATAAAGACCTCAGACCGATCACATGATACTCACTATACCATGCACAGCGAACAGTAGCTGAACACAGACAGCAGGGAAATGCTTTGTAATGTTTTTTAAATGTAAAGGATGATTCAAGAAATGTACCAAAGCCTTTAAATACTAAACTACGGTCATCCAGTTTATACTCATCTATGTGTGTGCAGTTACACTTAAATATACATTTATATGTATATAAACTTAAAAACTGTCATGTTAAAGTAACTGAAGTATAAAACAGAAGTCAACGTTAACATGAAATAAATAAAAGAGTTTTATTTCCCCTCATATCTGATTTCCAAGATTAGATTTGTTTTATTTTCTTAAATGATTTATTTAGTTTTAAACAACATTGAGGGATTTTCTCTTTTGGCCGAGTTCCAGAAAATGACCCAGTTAATCATTCTCAGGTCTCAGAGGCAGTTAGCGCTCACAGTTCTTCTTCCTGTATTTTGTGGCTTTTCTGTTTGTAGGTGTTTGACAGTAAACTGCCAACATATTACAAACTGTCTGTCTGACTGTTTAGAATATTCATTTTCACTGTTTTTGCATCTACTGTGATGCAGAGTGCTTTTAAAACACAGTACCGACCAGAACACAGACTTTGTCTTGGCACTGTGTGTTTGTGCACTGAGAGCTGCTGGGATTAAAACATGTTTAATGGTTAAAAGCTGGTTTTGATTTTAATTAAAAGGATTCATAACTTATAAATAAATAAATATGTTTACAAAGAGGCAAATGAAATTAATGACATTAGAACAAAAAGATTTGCAAAACACAAATAAATGAACAAATCTGTCCTCAGCTGACTGTGTTTTTGCAGCAGCTCCTCCAGCAGCACACAAGTTGATTGATGTCTGACCTTTAGACTGCAGACTGGTGGTGTTGGGGGTGGGTGGGTTTTGTTTCTGCACCCGCAAACACCATGCTCCAGTGTGAGAAACTTGGTGAGGTGACTGCTTTCTGCATTGAGCAATCTGTATCTGCATTTCTGAAACTTGCACTGCAAACTCTAAATACCTTTTTAAATACTGACAAACCTTCAGCTCTGTGAACCTTTTAAAAATCAAACGAAAAGTCACAGAACTTTTATTTAAATTCATGGGATGAAAACATTATTGAACTAGGGGGTCCTTAATGTGAAAGTATAAAGAAAGTATAGTGTCAGAAATTATGTCAGGACCAGATGCAGACCAGGAGACAATGCAGCAGTTTAAACAGTTTGAGGAAGAGTGAGCAAACTAAGGCAGGGTGAGGTGGCAGGGAGTTTCCTTCCAAGAAAGTGAGGGCTGGCTGTAAGGCTTGGAACTGGCAGGCAGGCTGAGCAGGTTAAATGGGCGATGGGCCAGGACTAACTAATCCAGCGAGGAATTGATGTCTGGCCTCTGCTTCAGCGGTAGGGATGGCTGATCAGGAACAGGTGTGATTACCAGCAGGTGCAGCTCGTGCCAACGCAGGAAGCCGGACACGCCCGGGACTCAAAAACTGAGAGAAGATAGGGGATGAAAACAGAACAAAAACACACCAAGCATGCCTCGTTCACCCAAAGGGAAAAAACAAATCAAACACACTCACTCAGTCTCAAACTCAGGTGCCTGATGCAGGAGTCATGAGATCTGGGCAGGAGAAGGCGCTGTTACTGAACTCACAATGTTAAAATGAATATTTGAACAGAAAAGACAGCCGACAGAAGTAGATTGTCAGTATTCAGATAGATTCACCCATATTCTCAAAACTTTAAACACAAAACCCTCTTTAACTACCAAAACACTGCATAGTTGTTTCAATATCAAATAATTTTACAAAACCACCAGCTGGCACCCCTTTGGCCTGGGACACCCACTTTAGGGTCTGTCCTCACGGCCGTGTTTTGGCCACGTAGATTAAAAACACGGTGGGCTTCCAGCTCCATGACTCTAAAAGAAATCCCCCCTGTGGGGGTTAGTCGTTGGGTCCTAAAGAAGAAATACAAGAATTACACACAAGCAATAGATTTTAATTTTGGTAAGATGCAGTTATTAAGTCAGAATACATATTTTACCTTTTGTTCACTGGAAGATTCTGACAATTGATGCGACCTCAGACTGATAAATAATTGTACAGATTTTCAAATTATTATTATTTTGATCGTTTGATAGTAGTAATTGTTTTGTTTTTACATTTGATACTGATTTCTTTTTTAATTTATTATAATTTTTTATCAATTAATTATTTATTGAATTTTTGTCTACTACACACACACACACAGACACACAGACACACACACACAGACACACACACAGACACACACAGTCTTACTGTTTTATTTATTTTATTTATTTATTATTATTTTTTTAACACAAACACACATACGCTTTCATTACTTTACGCTTTCATTACTTGTTTAATGAAATTTATGGGGTTGATTGTTCTTTGTAGTTTGTATGATGCTTTGGCGATATTGTTGTTACACATTCATGCCAATAAAGCTCATTTGAATTGAACTGAAGGGCCACATTTGGCTGCTCTCTGAGACCAGTCTCTTTCTATGATGGCCCCTGGTTGATTACCTGGTCTGTGATTGACCAGGTAACCTGCAGCTCTTGGTCATCTCTGCTGTTGTCTTTCACCACCACGCATGCAGAATCCTCTTCCTCTCCGTCTCTTTCTCCTCCATCTCTTGCAGGCTCCATTTTGAAGTGGAGGCGTAACAAAACGTTCAGAAGATGTCTCCTTTTCTAGGTGGTAAGGAGATCACCAGGTGAAAAGACCAGGGTGGGGCTCTAACTGAGATGGGAATGACCTGTCGATGGTGTCGTTTACATAATTTCAAACAATACATTTTCACTACTACAACCATCTTTTTGAATGTATGTCATTGGACTTGAAATTTGGCAAATCACTGTCCATTTGAATGTTTGTCAGGTTTTGAAGTTAAATTTGAAAAGGCTATGTAAGAATTTGCAACACTGGCTGTGGATACACACGGCTTTTCTGGTGGATGACTTTCAGTGAGATGAAAATTCTTGAATTTTGAAAGCTGTGGTCATTAAATGTCTTTTGTGTTACTGTAAATCAATGCATTTTGTATTACAGCAAGGCAAGAGTCAGTCTCAGTTCGGTCCACATAGACTTCTGTTGAGAACAGTGTGAAAAGTTTTGAAAAAGTGAACTCATTAGTGAAAAATGCTTGTTAGCAATTGTACAAATGGTAAAAAGTATAGTAAGAACAAGTAAGTACTGCAAGTAATACAGTATTGAATATCTGTATATTCAAATTCAGTAAGCCCAAAGAACAAAGAAAACTATTAATTGAAAAGCACATTACACTCAAGTGTTGTGCAACTGCAAAAAAAAAGTCAAAGTGTGACATTGCCACCACACTGGTCAGGGACTTGACCACAGTTTGGTTAGATCACATCAAGTGATCAAGAAACAAGTGCGCAGAGTTGTTGTGTGTAAAAGGTGTCTCTGTTGTATTTGTCGCATGTTTTTCACAGTGCAGAATGTGTTTTAGTGAGTGAGAATGTGTTCAGAGTTTAAAAGAGTTGATGAGATTTGCAAACAGTGTCTTAACTACCTGAACCCGTTTAAGGTTTTGCCTACAGTGACTGATTTGACAAATGGGTTTAGGCCACTGAGCTTGGGGTTTAGTGTTTTAGCAATTGTGAAATACTGTAAGTAGGACGACACTGCAATGAGTTCTGGGTCGACACTCTTCAAAACAAACAAAATGGCAGATTGAGTAGGCGCATCCAACCACTCAGTGCAGCTTACCCCAGAGGAAAGAAGGTGTTTGTTGAAGCAGTATAAAAGTTATAAGGACATTTTACACATTAATTTAGCAGTGAGTGTAGTGACAAAAACAAATGCTTGATTTGGAAAAAAACAGCGTTAACCCTACTGTTGAGCGGAGCGTCAAAGATGTACAGAAACGATCCAAGAACATGGTACAAGATGCCAAAGTAGAAATATTTAAGAGGAAATATCCTAAAAGGTTTTGTTCGCTGTTTGTCAGGGTGGTGAAAAGGGGTGTTATGCTGGTTGGGGCGGGTGACTATCCACTCAGAAATCCTTGGAGCGGAGGGACAGTCAGAGAGTTGGCTCGGTGGATGCGAGTGGCGATAGCTTCGCCTGAATACGACTGCCTGGATGTGAGCGGACCAGCGAAAGGCGACTTGCAGTAACGGATCTTGTCTACTTACTCTGGTACAGTTGGATTGGAGAAAAGTATATGAAACCGATGGTTTGGACGTATCAGTGTCCTGGGGAATGAGAGAGTGGAAGGACAGCAAAAGAAGCCGTAAAAGGAATTGATGAATTGATTTGAAAATGATCACGATTGGGGCGGTAAGGCGTAATATGGAGGACGGAAAATAAAAAATAATGAGGAAGCATGCCAGGCACGAGTCAGAGGGGAAGAGAACTGGTCTTTATTCACAAATCTAGTTTGTAAAACTTAGTTTGTCAAAATTACAGAGCCAAACCCATGCACTATACAAATGATTTAGAATTTTTTCTTTATCTTTTGTTCATTATTATCTTTGTGAATTATCTCTGGGGATCTTCTCAGGTGTCTGCAACATGACTCTGGGCCTCTGGATGTGTTGGTTGAACTGAGCTGCAGCAGGCTTAAAGACAAAACTGTACAGACGTCATCAGGACCGTGAAAACTTAACACTTCCTTTTTAATCACAGAAGTCTTCTCTTAACTGCACTCCTAGAATGTTTCCTGTGTGAAAAACACACAAAGCAAAAAGGAGAAAACATGCTACTATTATGCAGCACAGCAGCACCGGCTGTGTTTCTGTTTACCTTTAGGAAACCTTTAAGTCTTTTTACAGTACAGGGACATAACAACCCCAAACCGGAGCTTCACACATCCTGAACTTCTGAGAACCTGTAAGGTCTTCTGAGCGTTTTATAAAATTATTAATGACACCACGACAAACATTTTCATTTTCATGCTGTGTCTGGAGGCTGAGTGCAGATCAGTTGTGGGACAAGCTACAATCTAAAATGTGACCCTAGTTTTAACGTTCTGTCATGACTCCATGTAAATGACATCTAAAGATCTGTGACATTAAAGCGATGGAAAGGTTCGGTCTCACTCTGCTCTGCACCTTTAAACCATCAGAAGATAAGATGCAGCTTGTTGTTCCTTTGGGGAAACTCAGCATCTCTTCATCTACAGACAGGCTGTACGAAGCAGCCTCCTTACAATCATTCATACTGTGAAATACGTTTATTTAAAAGTCAGTGTTCATACATTCACCAATAAACCGATACAGCCAATAAAAAATGCTGCAGGATTCAGCTCAACCATTTCTCTTTCCTTCAAGAGAAAATAAAATATAGTGATGCAGCATTTGCTCCTCATTGTTCTACTTGATGTATTTTTACTACACCTGTGTATTCTTTGCTCCTTTTGATTGTTAGATTAAATGTTCGCGTCAACTCAAAGGTTCAGTACACCAACACCGTACATTGGTTTTTTTAACCACGACCACAGGCTGTACCTCTCTCTAAACAAGAAGTTTCAGTTATCGAAACTCAAACCGACTTCACCGTGTGAACAGCGACTGTCCTCTCTCAGAGGCAAAGACACAAGTAGAGTAAGGTTGTTTTAGCACTGCAGAACCCCTTCAAGAGGATGAAAGACGACCTGAGACTGGGGCTCATGTCTTTTAACCAACACTACAGCCTTTCCCCAAACTGAACAAAGTAGTTTTAGCTGCCTAAACTCATCAGAAAAGAGAAAATCCAGCGTATGAAAGCCTGATGTCTCTTCTTCCTCTGAGCCACGGAGCTCCATCGCTGTGGAGAAACTATTAAACCATCAGAGAGCCTCACTGCTGCACCGGGTCACATTTTCCTTCATCACCATGAACACACACAGTTTATTCTGACTCATGACAAATGATAAAAACCCTTTTGAAATGAAAGAAAAGATGAAAATCATTCATTTAGATACTTTAGCGACTGCCGTTATTTAAATTAGAAGCACTTCAAGCTGCAGCTTGTGTATGAAGGTTTGTGAGTTGCATCACAGTTGAGTCCTGTGTGTTCATGTTGCAGATCAGTTCTGTGTGACGTAGCTCTGCGTTCACCCTCACTCACATTCGCTCTGCAGACACTTTATTACTTGTCACAGAGCTGCACATCATCACACACTGTTACAGCTTCACTTCTTCATCTCTCAGAGCCACCGAAAACTGAAGATGGGAAAAATTAACGGATGCATCAGATTCCCCTTTATCTCCTTCAATGGGCTGTTTGCAGTAAGTAGAAACTTATATTAGTTACAAGTTATTTTTTATTAGTTTATTTGTGTTTGGAGCAAAAGATAAAAAAGATAAAAACTGGCAGGAAAAATCCTCCAAGAAAGAAGTTTGTCTTTTGTTAATTTGATAAGTTCACAAAGAGGTTTTTATGGTCCAGGTGAAAAAAGACTAATTGACTGATTTTCAGAAATTTCCCAAATAAAATAGTATGGTGTAAAAAAGTGTAATATGCTCAAAAGAACACAAAAGATCCAGATTTACTAAGAACAAAGAAAAAAAAATGAATACTTGATAATAAATAAAGTCTGAACTCTAAAAAAGTTACATATTTCAAAAGCAACATTAAAACTGGTCCTGCTGTTAGATTACAATTAAAATTAAAGTGAAAAACATCAAACAAGGTGTGAAGTGTCAAGTTTCAGTCTTGCAGGTACAGATTGTTTTATTGTTCAGAAAACGGTCACTTCCTGTAGCAGGAAGAAAAAGAGAAACTCGGACAGAGAGAGAAAGCCATGGTTCATATTTCAGGTTGCTTCACCTAAAGGCTCCTTCCTTTCTGCTACACAGGGTTTTTTTTTTTTAACTCCAGGCGTTAATGAAAAAAAAGAGGTTTCGACTGTCCAGCTTATTTTTATTGTTTTTTATTCTTATAAATGAACTAAAACAGAAATATTATGTTTGATACAATTCTTACATTAGATAATGAATTTCAACATATCAGATTAGATTATGTATATTTGATTAGAGTAGATTTAGATTAGATACTTATGATTAATAATATGTTGCATATAATGTGGACAAATGGAAACAATACATAGATACATCTGGGCCCGTATTTATCAGGCTTCTCAAAGTCCCATTTTAGTTAACTGGGAGAGTGAGAGTGATTCTTAGCATTAAGGAATTTGATAACTTGCTTTTATTCGTAAGTTTAAAAGTAGGAGTAAATTTCATGAACTCTCAGTGTAGTGGCCGTTTGTCAACAAACAAAATAAAGTTAAACTTAAATCAAACCTTCAAACGACAACTTCTAGCACCCTGGGCAGGTAATGTACGCAGGCAAGAAATAAAATCAAATTCAAACTGGATTCAGGATTTGTGGCTGGTTTATTTGTTCCAACTGAGCAAGCAATACAGCATCTCTCACGCTGGTAAAAAACCATGTGCCCATCACCCAGGTGCTGCCGCTCACTTCCTACTTCCTACCTATATTTACCCTCACCTGTGCCCACTACTGCCCTCAGGTGTCTAAATCAAACATTGAAATTATTAAACTAACCAAAAATAAAGACTAAACATATATAAAACAATTAACTAAACAAACAAAAAAAAAACATTATCAAAATATGTATACATATATACTTATACTTATATATTTCTAATATAAACAAAATCATAATAATAATCAATTTAATTAAGAAATTACCACTACTGAAAGCAAACTAATGTAGCTTCAACACTCAGGATTTAAGATAATAATGATACTAATAATAAATACGGGCCCTGGTCCAGGTTGAGAGTGTCAGCAGCAGACTTCAGTTGATTTGACTTCTGGTGCTCCGTCTCCCTCTGCTGTCAGAAACTCCTCATGGAGATAAAATAAATACCCCAGCATGCACTGGTACAGAAGTAATGAGTTTCATTTAGATTGTGTATTCGCTTGTTCCCGCTCTTTTTAGAATATTTACACTGAGGGAAATATTCAAGCCCAGTTAAAGACGTTTCTTACAGTTGAATCGTGTCAACAAATGGAAATATTCTACCAAGTCTTTTGCATCATTTTATCCAAATTCAGTGGGATTGTCAGAAACTTTGAGATCCTCGCTAGAATTTGAACTATTGGTTATGTG